>NW_028229731.1:0-105491 GCF_053477565.2 Lygodium microphyllum | reverse complement strand
CCAAGTTAGCAGGCTGGATACATGATAGTCGAATGAACCCAGAATCTACTCAAATGAAATTTTGTAGTGCTTGTCCTTTTCGTTTCAATCATGTGTCTATAGGATGTAGGTGCCTTTACAGTGGAAATCTCTGATTTAATGGAACTATTACTATAATATTTGGTCACATGTAGTGGAACTCTACATTTCGCTGTCATGCGACTATATGGGTATAGTGTGAAAAAATCTAGAGTGCGGCTTTCTTATTGATCTAGAAGAGAGGTGAATGCCATATTAGTCATTAATATAAGTTTTTGTAGTGTTGATGGCTCAAAAATACCAGATTTTTTGACAAGTTTAGCCAATTTTTTATATTTTAGATATTATCCCTTGTAAAAATCCAAAATCTGAAGGCAACTTCTAGAATAGGATGACATGTAAGAAAAAGAAACTAGCTTTCAACCATTTTGGGAGGATTTTATGTAAAATAAGGATTGGCGAAATCGTGCAACCCACGATTGCAGTTTTCAGGTAGTGAATAGCACTCAGAAGAACTCGGAGATGAAGAAGGAGTGATCTGGAAAAAGGAGTGATCTAGGAGCGATCTCTTATCCCTGTGGTAGAATTTTGACCCCAAATGCTCTGACATTGCAGCCAAAGGTGAAAGTGAAAATGAGTTGGTTATGGTGGTACGAAAGGACTTAGAAACATGCCTAACTCAGAATGTTAATACGCTTTTAGGAGTGCAGTGAAGATGGATACTTCTGATAATAACTTGACAAAGCCTAGAATAGAAAATGGTGGAGTAGCTAGAGAAGCAAAGCCTATGAATATGGAAGTGGAAACCCCAAAGGTAAATATCATGGTTCTGTACATGCCTTTTGTTTATGTGGTTGAGTTAAGATGAAAAGCTTATGGCTTTGTTCATAAGACTTGAATTAGAAACTATTGCTCATATTTTTTGTGGTGCTTTAAGCAAAGTCATGGTGTAAGACCATGACTCTAGCCAAGCAATGTTTTAGTCAGACTTTTGATTCCTTTTTGTTCTAATTCATTAGCTTCATTTCTTGGTGGCTTATATTCATATATGACCATTATATTATCTTCAAGTACCTAATAAAGGTGACTTCAAATTATTAGTGAACTCTTTTGATTTTCCCTTTTAGATTGTAGTGTTGAGTGGGAAGCTTACTTGTCTCTAACATGTAGAGATGGTTGTGTTTGGATAAGTATGTGTTGGCTAAGTATTTATTGCACTTGTTCATAGTTGTGACAATTTGGTGTGTTTGCAATACATGCAAAGAGATGTAGTAAAGAAGAAGAACATTAAGAGGAAAGAGATTGTTGTAAATGAGGCTGTTGTTGGATGGTTGTAACTAGATAAGCATGTTTTGACTAAGTATCTATTGCACTTGTTCATGGTTGTGAAAATTTGGTGTGTTTGAAATACATGCAGAACTATGTAATGAAGAAGAACAATAGTAAGAGGAAAGAGATTGCTATAAATGAGGCTATTATTGGAGGTATTTCTCAAGCTAATTTACAGAAAGCTATACCAAAGGAATACAAAATGGCATTGTAGGATTGGATTACAAGACCAAAGATAAGAAGAATGTTGTTGAAGCATATGTGTATGACATGCAAAATAAGATATTATTGTTTTCCATCAAATTTCACAAGTGATTTGGCAATTTGTTCTTGCAATAAATTTATTAAGCTGGTCATACGCTTACATGCTATGAACACGTGAGAATGTAAATGATACTCACCTCATGCTAGCACTCGCAAATTCTTGTAAGATCATGAATCAGGTGGTGATACTTATACATGGTTGATCTCTGAATGTTTAATAACATTGTTGTTCATTTTGAATGCTATTTTTAGATATAGCAATTGGAAGAAATTCTCAAGTGTTCCTAGTGTCACACCATAAGCATTGGGAGGAATATGTTTGGTTCTCTCCACCATGGGCATGGTAGGAGGTGATATTGGGGCTCTTACCTTTCTCACAAAGATTAGGGCTTGCTATTAGGAGTTAAGTATCTTGAGGAGGGCTCCCAGTGAAGGATCCTATGCTGATGACGAAAACAAGAAAGAGAATCTTAGGCTTTGTGTGTGGATCAAATACCTTTCAAGCATTCCTAGATACATTGATTGTTATAGTGCAAATAGCAAGGGTTTTTATGTTGGGAGGGGAGGGGGATGTCAAAAGTGGCAAATGGAGCAAGAGTTCAAACGAGAGTGACAACAAAGCTGCAAGCACACACAACAAACATAGCTTCTTTTCCCCTTGCTGCTTCCCATCCACATTGTGATCTCTCTCTCTCTCTCTCTCTCTCTCTCTCTCTCTCTCTCTCTCTCTCTCTCTCTCCCCCCCTATGCGTGTCTTCTTTTCTTCAACTAGAATTGAGACTTCACCAATGTCAAGATTGTGGGAGAGAAGGAAGGAGTCTCACTTGTAGCTTTCTTGCTTGCACAATGGGGGAAGACACACAAGGGTGGAGGCTGAAAACAGTTTTCCTCTTCTTAGTTGTGTAAGCCAAAAGAACTCAAGTACAAAGAAATAGAAGAACCCTCTATATGGGTCTCAAACCAAACTCAACTAACTAAGGTGGCATACTAACTGAGCCACGAACTAGAGTAGATAAGGATAGCTATCATGTAGCTATTATTCAGGGGCGGTGTACCAACCGCATCTGCAACTGACAAGTCGGTGACATAAATACACAACGGTCACCCTGGCGTATCACGAGTGGAGCTCGATATCTCAACACTCCCCCTCGAGCTCAATCCCAATTCCTGCACACCAAGCAGGTCTCTGAACTTGCGCAGCTTCTCTGCGCCCAATGCCTTCGTGAATATGTCAGCTACATGATCCTCTGTGCTGACATAAACTAGATCAATAAGACCTAGTAAAACCCTCTGTCGCACATAGTGATAATGCACCTCAATGTGCTTTGTTCTAGCATGATAGACTGGGTTATTTGCCAAGTGTATACTACTCATGTCGTCACAATAAATGACAACTGGCCCATCTGTAGACTGATGCATATCATAAAGTAGCTTATGCAACCAAGCTACCTCACATGCAGCCATTGCTGCACCCCTGTACTCAGCCTCTGTGCTCGACAAGGCAACTGTAGGCTGTTTCTTGCTGCTCCAAGTGACTGCAGCACTCCCAAAAGAGAACACATATCCACTGGTAGATCGTCTATCAGAAATACTACCAGCCCAATCAGCATCAGTGTATCCATGCAACTGTATCTGAACCCCAGTCTCATAAAATAGTCCATACTGCAATGTGGACTTCACATACCTGAGTATGCGTCTAGCCGCATCCAAATGTGGTTTCCTTGGAGCCTGCATAAACTGACTTACCAATCCAACAGCATAGCTCAAATCTGGCCTGGTAATAGTCATATAAATCAAACTTCCTACTATGCGTCTGTACATAGTAGGGTCTTCTAGAAGCTCACCTACATCTGTGCTCAGCTTCACATTTTGCTCCAAAGGAACTGAAATAGGCTTACAGCCTGTCATCCCATATTTGGACAGCATGTCCAATCCATACTGCCTCTGCAAGAGCTGTATCCCACTTGGTGATCTAATCACCTCAATGCCCAAGAAATAACGCAGCTCTCCCAAATCCTTCATCTCAAACTTCTGCTTCAATAGCATTTTCACATGAAGGATATCTTCATCACTGTCACCTGTCATAATCAAATCATCAACATAAATGACAAGTAGCATAATACCTTTCTCTGTTTTTCTCACATAAAGTGAGAAATCTGCCTTGGAAATCTGAAAGCCAATAGTGACAAGATACTGTCCTATCTTGTCAGACCATGCTCTAGGTGCTTGCTTCAAGCCATACAAGGCTTTCTTCAACCTGCAAACAAACTCAGGATGAACAGCATGCACATAACCTGGTGGCTGCTCCATATAGACCTCTTCTTGCAAATCACCATGCAAGAAGGCATTCTTTACATCCATCTGATGTAAAGACCATCCCTTTGATGCAGCCATAGCAATGACTGCTCTTACGGTTGCCATCCTTGCAACCGGACTGAATGTTTCTTCATAGTCAATGCCATATGTTTGTGCATACCCCTTGACCACTAATCTTGCCTTGTATCTGTTCACAGAACCATTTGCATTGTGCTTCACCTTATAAACCCACTTACAGCCAATTGCATTCTTACCTTTAGGCAAAGGTACCAATTCCCATGTAGCATTTGCTTCCAAGGCATCCATTTCTTCATCCATGGCTTTCTCCCATTTTTCTTTTCCCATGGCTTGCTCAAAAGAAGTGGGTTCTGGTTCTTGTATCACCTTGACCATATATGCATAGTGAATGGCTGTAAATCCATCATATTTCAGCCTATCCACAAGATACCTAACTCTGGTAGACCTGCGCAAAGTGGGTTCACTCCCAGGTGCTCTCAAAACATCCCTGGTCTTCCTTACTCCAGGTGTAACAATAGAAGGAATACCCAACTCATCATCAATGCTCTGTTCTGAGCCATTGGATTCACCATCCACATAAGAGTGACCTGCATTCACATCAAACATGGGCTGATCAACCTTCTCTTTTCCTTTTCGTGATACCTGCGTACCACTATCTGCATTGCTTTGAGAAGATTCTCATGATCTCAATCTGCCTATCCATGGCGAGGAATGTGAACCACTGCTAGAGGACGCTCCAGGTCCACTAATATTTTGTGACTGCTGCTGTGAATTCTGTGCAGCATTACCATTTTGTGCATCTACATCATCAATCACATTTACTGGTTTATACCAGCTACTCATCTCATCAAAAACAACATCTCTGCTCACTGTAAACTTACGAGTAGACGGGTTATAGCATCTATACCCTTTTTGCTGCAGAGAGTAACCAATAAAGATGCACTTCTCAGCTTTTGGATCCAACTTGGATCTCAACTCATCTGGCACATGTACATAGGCAATGCAACCAAAAATTTTCAAATGAGAAATATCTGGTTTCCTACCAGTATACCTCTCCTCTGGAGTCATTCCATGTATTGCTGCAGTGGGAGTCCTGTTCATTATGTAGACTGCTGTAGCAACTGCTTCAGCCCAATAAAAATCTGGCAAGTCTTTTTCATTGAGCATGGCACGAGATACCTCTCCAATATGCCTATTTTTCCTTTCTGCAATTCCATTTTGTTGTGGGGTATAACTGCATGAATATTGCTGCTTTATGCCATGCTCCTGTAGGAACCTTGCAAACTCATTTGAGAGGTACTCTCCCCCTCCATCTGACCTTAGGCATTTTACTTGCAGGCCTGTTTCTTTTTCAACCATAGCTTTAAGAGTTTTGAAATGCCCAAAAACTTCACTTTTCTTTTTCATAAAATACACCCAAACTTTTCTGCTGTAGTCATCAATAAAACTAACAAAATAATGACAGCCTCCAAGAGATGCAGCTTTAGTTGTCCACACATCAGAGTGGATTAATTCCAATGGCTTCTCACTCTCTTGAACATGTCTAGGAAATGGTTTCCTTGCCTGTTTTCCAAACTGACAGGCTTCACATACCTTATGCATTTCTGCAACCTTAAATTTCGGCAAACCTGCAACAATATTTTGGGCCTGCATTGATTTAAGTCGCTGTACATTAACATGACCAATGCGTTTATGCCAGATATCAATATCTGCAACTACACCGGTCCCATGTGCAAACATTGCTGCACTCAATTCAGACATGTCTGCATCCAATGTAAACATTCTGCCCTTCTTCTTTCCTTTTGCTATCAAGCGACCTTTATTTTTCATATCCTCAACAAAGCATCCATGAGGATTAAATCTGACCTGCAAGCCCTGTTCAACCATTTGACCAACAGAAACCAGATTCTTGGTGATATTCGGGACATGAAATACATCGGACAGGTATTTCTTTTTCCCATCCTGCATAGACAAGGGAATTTTTCCAATCTGCACAATAGGATGTGCAGTATCATCACCAGTCTCCACAAATCCTGGTTTTTCCATTTTCCTTGCATCCTCCATCCATTCTGCATGACCTGTCATGTGGTTTGATGCACCTGAGTCAACATACCATACATCATTGCTTTCTTCTGCACTTGTCACAGAATTGTTCATGTGCTGCACCATGAACAAATGCTCATTTCTGTCATCACCCTGTCTGCTAAAAGATGCATAATTCCCTTGTTGTAGTTTTCCATTCATGATGTCATTCTGCTTTTTATAGCAGTCTTTAGCCATATGACCCATTTTACCACAGTAGTAGCATTCAACATTACTGTTTGCATTTTGACCTCTTTGCCATCCACCACGACCTCTTTGGCTCCCCCTGCCTCTAGAGTTACCACGTCCTCCTCCATAGGACTGGTTTTCTTGAGTTTGCTGCATATTCTGATTTCTACCACGGCCTCCAAATCGGCCTCCTCTACCTCTGCCTCTACCTCTTCCAGCATTTGAGTAGAAGACAGCTTCTTTTGAAGTTCCTCCTGAAGAAGATGCACCACCATTTCTCTGTTCCTCAGAAATTAGAAGAGCAATCAACTCCTCAAAATCAGGAAATCTTTCACGAACTGAAATGGATGTCCGAAACTGTGCATAATCCTTTCCTAGACCATTCAAGGTCACGGAAACTAAATCATCATCTTCCACTGGCGACCCAATGGAAGCAAGTGCATCTGCAATCTTCTTCACCTTCATGTGGTAGTCGTTGATGCTCATACTTTCTCTTTGCACATTATGCAACTCTTGCTTGAGCTGCATTTTCCTGGCTTGCGTATTTGTGCTGTACATTTTTGACAAAGTATCCCATGCCTCCTTTGGCGTACTTGCATCCTGAATATGCACAATCATAGAGTCTGAAATACTGATAGACAGCCAATACATAACTTTCCTGGCTCTCTCATGCCATGTTTTGAATGCCTGCATTTGCTGTTGATTGGGAACATCAGGAAGAACTGGTTCTTCTTCATTTCCTGCAACAAATTCCCAATATCCTTTTCCCATAAGGAAATTCGTCATTCTAAACTTCCATGCTTGGAAGTTGTTCTTGTCAAGCTTTTCAGTGACAATCTGTGAAAGAGAATCAGACGCCATTACAGAACACTGCAAAAAATTCTGTCACTGCAAAAAACACAGCTTCACCCTCACAAGAGCGAATCTGCAAAACTGGCGAAAGTGGTATTTGACCACACAGTCACTTCCTAGTGATGATTTTGCATAAACAGGCAACAGGGATGATTCTGTAACTCCCAATGTCTCTGCGCACAGGCATACAATGCAATTTCTACAGTAACTTTTCACCGACCTGCAGAACAGTGGTTGCACAGCATAAAACTAGGCCTTTTCCTGAGTGCGTGCAGAAAACTTCCGCCTCCAAAACAGGCCCCGAAATGGCCTCAAATCAAAAAAACAGGGTCGCCAAGAGCTAAAGCTCTTACCCGCAGCATATACTGCCCTCTTGCTTCACCGCGAAGGGCGTCTCAACCTGAGACAATGCACTCCTGCAATTTTCGGCTGTGCTACCTGTAGAGATCTGCTCCCAAAACAGAAAATGAAAGCAACACTGCTCCTCTTACCAGAACACCGCGAGCTTGGCTTGCTTTCTTGAGCTCCTTACCACGAACAAGGCTCTGATACCACGTCAAGATTGTGGGAGAGAAGGAAGGAGTCTCACTTGTAGCTTTCTTGCTTGCACAATGGGGAAAGACACACAAGGGTGGAGGCTGAAAACAGTTTTCCTCTTCTTAGTTGTGTAAGCCAAAAGAACTCAAGTACAAAGAAATAGAAGAACCCTCTATATGGGTCTCAAACCAAACTCAACTAACTAAGGTGGCATACTAACTGAGCCACGAACTAGAGTAGATAAGGATAGCTATCATGTAGCTATTATTCAGGGGCGGTGTACCAACCGCATCTGCAACTGACAAGTCGGTGACATAAATACACAATGGTCACCCTGGCGTATCACGAGTGGAGCTCGATATCTCAACAACCAACAACAAGAAAAGGACAAAATGCATGTTAAATGTCATGCTCTTTCATCTTCCTCCCTTGCACCTTGGATCATCTTCATCACCATCACCATCAAATTATGCACTTTTCTCTCATAGAGCAGCTTCTTCTCGTAGTCCTAAAATCATCAACATGGTTGCTTGCTACTCTGCAACTTTGAGCAATGATGCCTTGATGCACTCATTTTCTTTGAGCCCCTCTATTGTTGTCCTTCATCACTCAATATCTTCTGCAACATCCCCTTACTCAGAGGACTACAATTTCTCCCTCTACAAAGCATTGCTTCATAGGTCTTGCTGTTAGATTTGTTAAGATAGTATAGTCATCTTCAAGCTTTGATCAGCATCGTCAACTCAATTTTTCTCACCTCAATACTGATCCTAGAGACTCTCAATACATTGTATTAGCATTCAGGATACTTGATTGAGCATGATTTATTACTTCATTATTTTTCATGTTTCTTTAGCTTTGAGGTGTTTACCTGGTTCACTTTCAGTAGTCCATTTCATGCTCCAGTATATGAGGCTTTTCCATATAGAAGGCCTTCCTTGGCACATCAATGTGAAGATACACTAGGGTTTGCAAAAGAAAACATAAAATGTATGGTCATGATTGAAACAAAGCCTCTATTGTAACATCAAAGATGCCTTATGCTCAAGCAGCATGGAAGATATATGTGTAAAATTCATTGGTTTCCATGATGTTTGAGCATGTAGAGCGTTGGCTACTCCATTAAATTTCATAGAGAGCTTGTCAACTATAGTCCCCACTAGAAGAGCCTCTGGAAGGGTGGACTATATATGTGTTGAAGATCATCCTATACTGGTGTAATACAAAGTAGAAAAGACTAAATAGTATCCTTCGCCTCAAACTTCATTTGCTAGAGCTGATCATAGAGGGTCATAGCTCACATGGTCCATGGAGCCTCGCACAATATTTGTAACTTCCCCCACACCTTCAAAGCTATACTATAGGAGGCAACTGCCGAAAAGACCTCTTTAGAAATGCACCAAAGAAGCATAGAATAAGCACAAACATCATGTATATCCCAAGTAAGAACTAATTCCTCATATTTGTTGTAGTCCCAATCATTTGGAAGAGGAGTAAGAATCTAGGAATGCACAATAGCTCCTCAAACCATGTACCACATGCACCTCTATACAAACCAAGCTGTCATGATGGAAATCTAGGTTAGATAATTAGGACCGTAAAGCTTATCATAAGTTGAGCAACAAGGAAGTGCCATTGGAGAGGATAAGAAGTGAAGGTGAAGAAAAGAAGAGAGGTAGAGAGAGAGAGAGAGAGAGAGAGTATAACCAAAACACAGCATAGACTACACTTGGCACGAGTTCATATGTAGTGAAGAGAACAACTGATCACAAAATGATTTCTACATAGAGGGACAAAATATGATAAACAATAGTCAAAAAATGAAGATTGCAGCCAATAGGACTTGAAATAAAAATCATCCTATCTTGGGAGAGGCAATTAATGCAAAAAATGTAGTTGCTGTTAGGAAAACACAAGCAATACAAGCATTAAATGCAGTAGTACATGAATAAAATAATGCAAAAATTGAAATTGTAGATTGGTGTAGACAATGTAGACAACAAATGGTTGGAGACATGCCGATTTTGGTTATGGACACGTCGCCTGAATATTAGTAGACAAAGAAAGGTAGGTTGGGGGGTAGTTGTTGAAGGAGATCCCAACTAACATGTATCCCCTTGTATCCAACCTTGGCAATGATAGCTCATCAATCCTCTATATCATACCAATCCCTATAAATCCTCCTAGATCTTATGGCATCACAAACTCATATGTCAACTTGTACTCCTTCCTCTTCTTCATCTATGTCAATGTGCTCATCTTCCACCAAGTTCTGCATTGCATAGACATCTTTCTGCATTTCTTTTCTTGAATATCTTGATCCTATTTCCTATCCTTGGTACCCTCATCTCAGTCTCAAACATCTTTGTCAAAGCATATATCACATGCAATACTTTACATCCATCATATTCAATCTTATCCTGTCCAAAAAACTATCTTATAGGACCACCCTGCAAAAAACTACTCGAATCTTTTGAACCATAACTCAGACTACCAAGCTTTAAACAGAAAACATTTAGCCCCATTGGCTATCTACAACTTTTCTAAAAACACATGACCAAATTGTGAAGATTTCAGCCCCTAAATTTTTTTGTGCAACCTGCAACTATTCATTACATCATGCAATCCCAGCCACACCTTTCCGACTCTGTATCTCCTACATATGAGCTGAGATGTCAACCAAACTTTTTAGGATCCTTCCCCAAGTATAAAAGGCCATTCTAGATGCATCAATCTTCAATAATCCTCTCCCAATGAAAATAGTTTTAGACATCTTTAGGTTAGCCCTACCAATCCATTGCAATCTAATATAGCCATATTGTCCTTGTGGGTTAAACATCCACATAGTCGACCAATAAGGTATACATACATGCAACATATCCCCTTTGACTTTAAATTACTTGTATATCACATGGAATATGTCAAGATCAAAGATCCACATCATTAATCCACTTAATTTTCTTAGGTTGTATTTCTTTGCATCTCGAATGGCAATATCCTCTGTAACTTGTATCAATGTCTCTGTTGTATCTTCTATGATCTATTTACCCTTGACATTATCCGGATTCTCTTTCTCAGTATCCCAACCTACTGTAAATCCCCATGATGGTGTGGCCCCCGTAGATTCAACAATTGTATGGGATCGATTGAATGCCACAGCTTTCTCTTTTCTCTTTTTAAGTTGTGTAGATTTTGTGCTAATGCATGTTAGATGTATCTAGACTGCCATAGAGGTTTGGAAGATATTGGCATCTCTCTTTTGGATCTAGACATTTGAGCATCAATTATCTCTTGATTTGAAGCTACGACAACTTTCTGTCGCAAATTCCCCTACGATGTGGGATCACATCCATAGTATGGAGAAGATTTCGAATGAGCTTGCATCCCTTAGTATGGATATTTTTTCAAAGGACCTAGCTATTACACTTCTCTCATATCTTCCATCATTGATATATGATGTGTTCTACAACAGTCTTTTCACTTCTCGTAGCCTGGAGACTCTCATTTGAGAAGCTCGCATCCCATTGCTTTGTATTAGGGTTGATTCTTGTAGCCTTGTATCTTTAATCATTGTAGTCACATTGTTCCTTCTCTCTCTTGCATTCTCTTTTTGTCTCCTCCTCCTCTTTGTGATCACTTTCCTCTTTGTGTTGTGCACTTTCACAAGTTTATCCCATCCAGCTTGTCGGATGTAGGTAGAGAGGGTAGGATTGGCACTTGCTCAAGAGATGCCCTCAATGCCAATCGGGGATTGGAAGTCCCCGCGAAGAATATAGTAGGAAAAAGTGATAGGATGGTGGTTGGTCTATATCATCTTAAACCACAAAATCCCCAAAGTATACACATTGGCCATAGATGTCCTTCAATAAGTACTTGCAAGAAAGAAAAGAAGATGTTGCCACTGGAGTGAAAGAAACCAATAAGAGGTGTCCTCGGAGTAATCTGAGGCCATCAGGCATGCCCACCAGTGAGAACCCTACTAGCCAGGTGCAAAACCACAACACAAAATGTACTGGTGGCTAGAGTACTGAACCTATTGCCTGGAAGGCTGTTGTATTGCCATGCTACAGGAGGAGACCCCTTGGAGCCCCAAGAGGAACACCAAGGAAAAGGGGATTCTACTACAAGAAAATCTATATTGTAACATCAACAAGTTTTCATTTCATTCTTTTGATTATCAAAACAAAGAAAACAGCAATTCTTCACGCAGCATCATAGTAGATATCTCCCACGGATTTGATAGAATCAACCATAATCTTCAACTTCTTCATAGAATCCATCAATAGAACAATGAACATAAAAGAATACACCATCTTTGAATGGAAATCAATCACATAGTATTCATCTTTAATATCTTCATAGTTTTCTCTCTCAATCTCTCATATACATTTACACTGTTTTGATAGAATTGACTATCTCTGGCTCTCTCTCTATCAATAATAAATCATATCCTCACTACAATAATATCATAATAGCTCTCAATAATCCTCCTTAGGTCGTGGATGTACCTCCCAAGAGGTATGCCTGATATGAAGAGGTACCAGAGCCACTATAGTGTCTTTTCACAGCTCACTACTGTCACTGTCACTCTGTCTTCTTTTTAGTCTTCAGCAGCTGCTTCTTCCATTTGTTTTAGCTCTTTTGAAATTAGATTCATCCTTTCCAAAAGTTAGAAAAATTTCCCAAAGTCACACATACGTTCTACAAAACACTTACAGAAGGTCTACAAAACATTACAGTACAGTACCAGAGCAGCCTTCAGAAGGTTTACAGAGGGTTACAGAAGGTCATCACAACCTCATAACTTATACTAAAACCATTCCAAACATTAAAAACTATTTAATAAGCTTCCAAAAAATCTCAACCTTCATCAATCATCAATGCATACTTCATACTGAAGAAAATTAGAACAAAACAAAAGCTATATAGCACTAATCAGAACCTCAACAGAACATATCAGAACATCACAAAGATTCATATCTCTACTAAAAATCATCATGAACTTCCAAAACATAATCAATATCATCCAAAACACTCTCAAACACTTCCTTTATCAACCATACATCAGTCTAAATCCATCAAAAATCAATCATTCAGACCTCAAAAACAACAAAAATCTGTCAAAAATTCAATCTTTTTCCACTCTCAATATATCCCCACACTTAGAAAGGAAGCGTCCTCGCGACCTAAGGAAAAGAAGAATATAAGTTCACTAAAGAGCTCAATTTTGATCTTATGTAGTATCTTCAATAATCTCGCCAAACTACAACCCTAACTTATCCCATGTATCTCTAGAAAAAACTACTACAAGGAAACTTCATTATTCATTAACACATCTGATAATCAATTAAAAAGTCATAACAAATTTGTAAATGATATGAGAGGTTCTTCTTCAGCTTTCCACCATAGGCTTTCCATTCACCATCAATATTTTGAAAAGATCTCTCGAAAAAATTATTCTCAATAAGCATGAACTCATCACATACAATTATTACAACACACACACAAACACTAACACAACCATCTGAATGACACCTCCAAAAAGAGAGATATATATATCATTAAGAATCATCCAAAATACATTGCAAAGGCATCAATGAAGATGATCCCTTTTGAAGGCTTGGTGGTTTCAAAAACGATCCATGGAGAAGGAATCTTCTACAAATGTCTTTGGAGGATTTTGAAAGAACTGAAGGCAGCGCATCCTTTCTAGCAAAACAAGGTATCTGCTAGGTAGACATAGGGCATGAAAATATAGGATATACAACTGTTGGGAATCAATGTTCACATTGACATTCATACAAAGCTTTGGAATGGCCTTTTGATCATTATGGGAATGCCTATGCATGTATGCTAGATACCAAGCAAAATGATCTGTTAATCTCACTAAAGGATCTAGAGATTGTGAATATTGGTGAGCAAAATGGAGGTAATTCTAGTATGCTTGACTAGCAGTTGTCCAGTCCCCTGGAATTATTGGCCAGTTAATCTGTGGTCATGTAAGAGAATCAATCGAGTTCCATTCTCTTCTTCTTGGAATCTACTAATCAAATCCTTCATACTCACTAACCAACTGAGGGGGTTGAGAAATAGAAGTGGTAGGAGATGGAAGTGGAATAAGTAAAAGAGGATGAAGAGATGGGTAGGAAAAATCATAAAAGGAGGAATAAGATAAAGAAGAAGTGGCTGAAAATTTAAGTGAATCAGTTAAGAAAGGTGTCAATTGATAAACAGGAAAAGTAGAAGGTATATGGATAGATGGAGAAGGACATGGTGGAGAAGGGGAAAAAACTCGATCTTCGATAAAAGAACAATAGGTAAATATAGGAATTTGAGGAAAATCTTGAGGTTGGAAAAGAAGAGATAAGATAGCTGTTGAATGGGTTTGATAAAGGGAAATATAAGTATCATAGCGATGAGCCATTTATTGATAGTATAATAGGCTAGAAATAGAGGGACCTAAGACAGATATTCTTTGATAGGCATTAAAAAAGGATGATTCAAATGGATGGTTTTTAGAAAGATAAGCTAGGAGATCCACCCTCAGTTGGTTAGTGCTCTGTACATAAGTAGAAGCTGTATTTTGACGTTGATTCAAGACTGCAGAATTAATCATTGAGTGCCATGAATTGTCAGGGCAAGTAGCCACTTTTGAATAATAACACTGGAACATGTCTTCTATCCGCAACTCCAAATAGTTGACATATAAGACAGCTTGCAAAACCACATCTCCCACATACCAGGCCATATCTACATCATCTGAAATCAACAAATCACCTCGTAGATACATGTAAGATAGCAACATGGTATCCGTTTTCATAGAATCTTCAAACACCATACGGACCACTTCTGTCAGCAACTCAAGAGACCAAGCCCCACTCGAACCATCCTCTGGAAGAGGAAGATCCATCGTTGAAAGCTTCATATAGAATGCCAACTTCTGCAATTGATAGTGGACAAAGAAAGAATGGTCCGGAGGAACATACTCCTGAAAGTGCTCAAATGTAGACCATAACAAATCCATCCTGGACTACAATCTTTCCACTTTATCTTGAAACAAGGGACACAATGTGGCCTGTCTCTAGAGAACTTCCAAGTCCTGCTTAGAGATAGAAGGAATCATAGGAACATTGGGGCTTGGAGGAACAGACCGTGACTGTGCTAGTTGGTCTTGCAACTGCTTAATTTGGGAAGCTTGTGATTCCACTGTATTATGAGCAGTCTGTAAAGCTGACAGTTTTGCATCTAAAAGCGTCTAAAACTCTTGAGCTTCTTTGGACATCCTCTCTTTCTCCTCTGAGACTCTAGTGACCTCTGACTGAGCTTCTGTTAATTGAACCTTCAAAGAAGATATTTCTTCTCTCTGAATCTCAATCATTTGGGTCTATTGCTCCATCTGCTTAAACAGATCTGCAAGTATGTCTTTAACAGAAGCTAACTCTGTGGTTGCCTTATGCAACTAGTCTTTGGACTGCATCAGTTCTTCATAGAAAGAAGCATACAGTTGTTAAACACAAGTTGTCACTGAAAGTTCAATCGAAATTTGGATGTCATTACAAAGGAATGGAATAGCATTTCCTAATACTAAACTGATCAATGAAGGGAGTGATATTTCCAAAGAACCCTCCCTATGTGCCCTGAACAAATTGTTACATGTGAGGTAGGTAGGGAGGTCACTGCCAGACGTAGTAGGAATTGTGACTGAAGGAATGACTGAGGGAGTTTTATCTGCCACACGCTTCAAGCGCTTCCGTTGAATGACCAATGGAGAAGGGGAATCAAGATCCTCTATGTCAATAGGTTCTAACTCTTTTGAAGGTGGAGGAGGAGGTACTGGATCAGATGGAGGAGGTGGTAGCACACCCTTCTTTAGGCCGAGTATGTCAAGAAAGCATATAGGTATGAACCATAGGTAACATTTGTGACATTCCCTCTGGTTACTTTGACAAAATGTTGGTCCATATTTGTAAGTAGGTAAGTACTCCAATCAATAGCCACCCCTTTTAACACCATCCTGGAAGCTATGAAGAGTTCTTTGGACAAGTAATGGGATGGTGTTTTGGCAGGCATAAACCTATCTTGGAGGAATTAGCAGACTAACTTCCAAAGAGGATCAATGATCATGGAAAAAGATACTCCTGAAGTGTTTATCACTTTCTTGACATCCAGAAACTCTTTGGTTTGCTTCTGTAATAGCTTGATAATCTCATCGTTGGAGAATAATTGTCTAGCTGTAACAAAGGGTTCTCCATTGTAGGGAAGAGACAAAGCCTTCCCTAACCCTTTAGGTGTCAACACCATGGAAGCACCACGAACCAGGCCCGACTTCTTACTATATGATGCAAGAAACTCATCACACAGGGATGGATCATTTGGAATCAATGGGAATGAAGCAGCCACGAAAGTAGCAAGTCCTGCATTCGTTATAGGCTCAAAAGCCGGTAGGGAAGAATAATCCCTACTGATCAACGGGACATACTGGATAGGAGGAGGAGCGTGAGGTGCCATTCAGATGGAAAACACACACAACACAACACAGACAATCATAAAGAATGTATGGTAGGAGTGTGTATGCAATAGACTGAAGGCGCACGGAGTAGTCCTCCAAATGCAAGGAATCCAGTCAAAAAAACAAATACCACTATGACCGGACTGTGTGTGAACAACTGACTGCAATACTCCACTGCACGAACAAATTGGAAGTGTGTCCTCGTGCGTGAATGCCCGCTAGCACACCCCTACACTGAGAACGGCCACACGACAGGAGAACAATGGAGGAGAAGGGGCAGAAATAGGGGCTCTAAGGGGATAACCTAAGTGAATTAGGTGATTGAGTAGGTTAAGTTCATTAGGTTAGCTTAGTCTAGGAAAATCAAGTAAGTTAGTTAGGTTAGTGGAGTTTGTTAAGTTAGGTTAATTAGGTTAGTTTAGTGTAAGTAATGTTAGTCTGGTTAATTTGTTAAGTAATGTTAGTCATGTTAAGTAATGTGAGTTAGGTTAAGTAATGTTAGTGAGTGTAAGTAATGTTAGTTAGGGTAAGTAATGTTAGTGTGGTTAAGTTAGGTTAGGAAAGGTTAAAGCTAACCAAGGTGGGGAGGGGAAGGGCCACTATAGGTGGAGGAGGAGGAGGAGGAGGAGGAAAAGAAGAAGGAGAAGAGGGCAGATGGCGGCGGGGAAGGAGAGGAAGGGGGAGGAACGAGGACGGGTGAGGCAAACAACGGCCACGACAAGTTGGAGAGGAGGGCGAGGAGGTGGGCCAGCGGCGACGGCGAGTTCAAGAGGAGGGTGAGGAGGCGGGCCAGCGGTGACGTCCAGTTGGAGAGAAGAGCGAGGAGAAGGAAGCACCGATGGAGGAGGCACACGGTGGAGTTGGTGGCGGAAGTGGAGGAGGGGAGGGAGAAGGATGATGACGACGTGCACAGGTGGAGGGAGGTGGAAGTGAGGAGGTTGAGGAGCGAGGAGGTTGGAGGCAGGGAGAAGATGAGGGAAGAGGAAGGAGAAGGGGAGGGGGAGGGGGAGGAAGAAGGGATACAAGGAGGAGATGGAGGAGGAAAGGGGGGGTACGCAGGTGGAGGAGGGGAGGTGGAAGGGAGGAGGTCGAATTGAGATGAAGAGGAGGGGAACGAGGAACATGGATGCACACAAACAGTAGGTAAGACCGTTGTGTTTTTTTTTTGTTCTTTTTTTCTTTTTTTCTCGTTTTCTTTTTCTTTTTTTAAAAAATGTGTTTTATTATTAATTTTATTTCTCTCTTTTTTTTTGTTAGTTCTTTGGGTGTGGTTTATTAAAATATATTTTTTATTTTAATTATTTTTGTTAAAGAAATGAATTGAATGTAGATATGTAATTTATGATGATTATGATTATTATTAGTAAATGATGTGTGTGTGTTTGGGGAAGTTTTTTTTTGTTTTTTTTCTCTTTGTGTTTGTAAAATTAATTTTTAATTATTATGTAGTCAGTTTGGTTGTTTTATTTTTTTAATAAAAATAAATTGAATATAGGTGTACAAAAGAATGCACCCCCGTTCCACGCACATGTGTAGGATAAGAGTAAAAAAATTTGCAATGATGGGATCAAACGGGATAGGGACGGCAATGCACAAACCACAAATGCTACGAGGGGGTCCCGAGGTGCGTAAAACTAGAAATAGGCGCGTTCACGCGCGACACGAGAAACACAATCATATGAGAAAAAGAAAGAAATTTTAATAAAACCCGAACCGTACGTCGGATGGAAAAATTGTAAGAAGAAAAAATGTGCCCAGAAACAAGAGTAAACTGATGGAAGCATGCAACACGAGTTCCGGGGCAAAATCAGGGTATTCACATGGAAAAAACACAAAAAAAAAGCCCAAGAACACATACAAGAATTAATATCGGAAAATTCGCGCATCGGAATGAAGTGTGGAAAGAAGGAAAATTATGCATAACAATGGGTCCAACAACTCTATCATGGCAAAACACAGTTTCGATCAAAATAGGATGCGTTCACATGCGAAAAACTCCAAAAATGGGCTCGAAAATGGACTCGAAAATTAATACGGGAAAAATTGTGCACTGGAATAGAGGACAGTAGAAAGGAAAAATGTTCCAAAGGAAGGGATTCACAGGGCTGGCGCATTAAAACTCAGTTGGAAAGGAATTAGGAGAGGTTTACGTGGGAAAAACATGAAAATAACACCCGAAAACGCTCGAAAAAATTAATAACGAAAATTTTGACAGTGGGAAGAGAGGGGAGGACAAAATAAAAGTGGGGGAAAGGCTGGTAGGATACGGCTATCAATTTAAATTAAAATTCCGGTGAAAATAGGACAGGTTCACATGAAAAAATGTGAAAATAAGGCACGAAAAAGAGCCTGAAAACCCGTAAAAATTAATAACGGATAAATCGTGCATTGGAATGACACGGAGTAAAAAGAAAAAATATCAAGGGGAATGGGTAGGACAAGGCGGACACATTAGATTAGGGTTCCAAAAAAATAAAGGAACATTCACATGGGAAACCATTCAAGTTACGGGAATTGCTTCAAAAATTAATAACTTTAGAACCATCTGTTGGAACAGGAGTTGGTAAAAATGAAAAATGGATAGTTCAAAGGGACGAACATGGTTGTAAGGTTGGATGGGCATTTCGTTGAACGTAGGGTGCGGTCACATGGAAAAATCACCAAAAAAAAGAATAAAGGAAAACAATCAAGAAAAAGCTCCAGGGACAGGGTGAAATAGAATGGAAGAGTGGGGAAGGGACCCATCACGATAAAATGAAGTCATGGCATAGATGCATGATCATAGCGGAGTATATGATGGGGTATGCATCATAGATGCGCAGGGACGCGTCCCCACACTTAAAACCTTAGCGGGAGGGTAAACTGAACAAGAAGGACTAGTACCACACATCAGACCAACCATGAACGTCTCCACACTTAAGACATGACCGTCACTGAGAAACAAAAGGTGTAGGGTTAGAAAACTTGGCCCATATTACCGAGGAGGAATGTCGACTATCGAGGTTGTGTCTTGTGTCATTGTAGAGGGCAGCCTATCCTAAAACCCATTGATGTAATCCTCACTGTCACTTGTGCAAAGGTTGTATGCCTTGTGCGCATTTGATAGTGCAACTATGCATCCCGCCTTGTGCCGGCATATAGTGCAAGAAGGAAGGTCAGGGAATAGTGCAGTGCACAGGTACAAATCGTGCTTTGTGCATTGAGAGGCCCATCCCGTACGTGCAACACTGTGTTCACACATCTTGCAGGGAAAAACCGGTCACTCACCCCACCCTCTGTCTTACTCTCTGATAGATATAGAGGGCAGCCCATACGCACATCCCCATCCTGTTAAGATGAAAGCTCGCATCACTCAAGGGATTGTTGATGAAGATCATGTCAACTATTGTTGTCATTAGGATTTTGAGGATGAGGTGTACCGAGGGAGGTGGCCTACAAATCTCATAATTTAATGACTTATAAGAAAGGTCGTCTATTAAGAAGGACAAACAGACTAATATTGTAGAGACAACGCACCAAGGGAAAAGGTTCTGCTAGTGATGAGTCAGCTATCCTGAACTGCGGGGTGTTGCCACCTTTTCTAGAGTCAGCTTCCCGCCCAAGGGTGTTTTCACCTTTTCTTAGAACGAGGCCTGTTATGACAAGGAATTTCTTCATTTTCTCCCATAACAATTTCATTTCTTTATTTTTCTTTTTCTCTTTATTTTTCTTTTTTTTTTGTTAAGAAAGAGAATGGTAGAAATACCATGTATCAGGACCAACCTCGCCACCGTTGTTGGATCAGACGAGAAAAGAACAAGGTCGGGTTGAGATGTTTCTGCGAGGGATTAGCAGAACGAGACCACCTCATGAGGAGAATCATAAGGGCTATTAAAAGCACAACGAGAAGGAAAGTGCGATGCTCAGAAGAGAAAGGGTAGGTCGACTGTGATTGTCAAGATCCCCAGGGAGGGAAGTATATCTTCAGGCGATAGCCATTGATCAGGAAAGGATCATCAGAGGCATCAACGGTCTACACCTGAACAGAACCGTTAGGATTGACAGCAGGTACCTTGTATGGGCCCATCCACCATTGGTGAAGCTTGCCAGGAAACTTGCCAAATCTCGAATCATAGGCTAGGACAAGATCACCTTCTTTGAACTCCTTATACTTGATGAAACTATCAAGATAAGCTTTGTGTCGCACTTGAGTGGTTTCCATGCACTGTAGGGCCATCGGCCATATCTCCTCCAAGCATTCCAAGTAGTGTAGCAACACATCTTCGTAGCACCTCATCTCTGCCTCTCTTGTATAGTACACTGCCTAGCAAGGTGTAGGGGCCTGATTCTAACAAAAGCTTCTTCTTCTCACAACTTGAGATGTCAGGAGGATAGTGTTGAGTTGCTAGGAGGTTGGCTATATTTTCATACCAAGGAGTAACTATTTCAACTAGAAACAAAGAAGCATCAGGAAGGTCTGGGTCATCATGTTCTTTTTCTTCTGTTTGAGGGATCCGTGATAGATGATCAACTAGGACATGGAACGGCCAGGCTTAGTGACTACTTCGAAATCCAACTCTTGGAAGAGGAGTAACCATCTCATCAATCGTCCTTTAGCATCTGCTTTGTTCATCAGGAAGGACACGGTTTCATGATTCACATAGAACTTGAAATGCATTGATAATAGATCGTGTCGAAACTCTCCAGTGAAAACACCATTGTTAAGCATTCAAGCTCTGTCATTGTATAGTTCCGTTCCCTATCAGTGACCTTCTAGCTTGCATAATAAATGGGTTGATCTAATTTAGAGGGGCCCTTTTGACATAGGACAACACCTAGCCCTTCAACTGATACATTTGTGTGCACATGAAACTCCTTCGTCGAGTCAGGAGGCTACAAGATAGGTGCTTGGATCAGGCACTGTGTTAGGGTATTAAAGGACTCTTCACAGTCATCAGTCCAAAGGAAATTCGCATCTTTCCTTAGGAGCTTGTGCAAAGGGGCTGCCTTGGTTGCAAAATGTGCAATAAATCTTCTGTAATAGCCCACATGGCCAAGAAATCCCCTCAATTGCTTGAGGTTTGTTGGTGCTGTTAAAGAGGCAATTTTCTCAATCTTCACCGGGTCTATTGCAATCCCTTGTGCAGAGACAATATGGCTCAAAAGAACTCCTAATGAGACGCCAAAGAAATATTTGTTTAGGTTGAGAGAAATCTTGTACTCTTGGTATCTCTCAAAACATTGCTCTAGGTGTCCCCAATGCTCGCAGATCAAACTATAGACACAAAAGTCATCAAGATACACCTCAATGAAATCATGCAAATGATTCTAGAAGGCAGCCATCATTACTCGTTGGAAGGTGGTAGGAGCATTACAGAGCCCAAATGGCATCACTTTGTAGACATAGGTCCCCCATTCTGTGGTGAAGGTTATTTTGGATTGGTCCTCTTCTGTGATTTGGACTTGGTTATATCCACTGAATCCATCCAAGAGGGAATACAGCTCATGACCTGCCACTATGTCCAACAGTTGGTTTGTAAAAGGGATAGGGAAATGATCCTTCTTCGTCTTTGAATCGAGCTTTCAAAAGTCAACACATATTCGAAGTTTCCCATTCTTCTTGGGTACAACCACAATGGGCGAAACCCATTCAGTATTAGCCACGGGATAAATGAACTCTGCTTCAAGAAGTTTCAATAATTCAGCCTTCACCAGAGTAGAATAATTAGGATTCATACGCCTTTGTCTTTACCTTATAGGTTTGGCATCAGCCTCTAGGTCAATGTGATGTTGGCATATTGTGGGATCAATCCCCCTTAGGTCCTTGTACAACCAAGCAAACACATCTAAGTTCTCCTTGAGTAGGTCTCGCAGGACCACTAGTTCTCCTTTTGGAAGATTGAGACCCACTTTCAGGTGATGTTTGATACCATCAGTATCCAAGAACGTCACTTGTCTTTCACCTTCCACTTCATGGATAAATGTCCCACGGATTGCTTCTCGATAGAGGTCTGACTCTTTCAAGAGAGTAGTATCCTCATTTGATGTTCCACTAGAGCCAGTGTCCTCCTTCTGAACAAATGACTCATTTGTCTGTTGAGATTGCTCAAAAGGTATCAGAGCTTTGTTTACTTCTATGTGAGTGGTAATTTGTTCTGGACTTAGGTATTCATCTTCAGAGGTTGCATCCAAGAATGTCACATAGCACGAACCTTCTAGAGGTCGTGGCTCTGAGGGCTTTGGCTTTTGTTGACAGGGGGCATCATCATCATCTTTTCTCTAGAGGATTGAACAGTTAGGGCGACAGGAGCCAATGGTGAACTTAATTTTTATGCTTTTAATCCATTGCTTATATAGATTCTGCATACTTTGTGGTCCATTAGTCAATCCAAATGGAACCATGATCATTTCATCCAGAACCCTGAGATCTTCGGCCTCTAAGGTCTCTATAAGGACATCAACAAAATCATCCGCTATGAGAGGAAATTCTTCATTTGCACTTTCATAAGCTGCTTCATTTTCTTCCTCATCATTTTCATCCTCTTCCTCTAGAGGCTTTGTCTCTACTTCTGTAGAGGCTATGTAGAAGAAGAACAGATCTTCTGCCTCTGTATCTGCTTCTGATTCTGTCATAGCTTCTGACTCTCCTTCTGCCTCTGTCTCTGGCTCTGTGTCTGTTACTGATATGTATCTGTTCTACCTCTTCTTTGTCTCTGCGACTGTCTCTGTATCCGCTCTATCTCTATTCTTCATCTGCTCTATCTCTATATCTGTTATTGCTTTGTATCTGTTCTGTCTCTGCTCTGTCTCTGCGACTATCATGTAACAGGGAGAACAGTACATCCATGCTTCTATTTCACTGTCAGAGGTGATTTCAGAAGTTAATTCTAGTTGAGGCAGGAGGTATTCTCCCATGGAAAAGGATTTTCTTCCCTCGGTATTTGGCTTACAATGCCCACTGTTAGGGATTGTGCCTCTGTTTTCTTAGGAAAGATTTGCTTAACAGCCTCTTCATCTCCTAACGTAACATCTGTTACCTCGTTGGAGGAGTCAGTTATGACTTCAATGGATGTGGATCCATTGCCTTTTTGCAATCCATATAGCTTTAACACCACATTGTTGGGTCCTCTGCCTAGGGTCAGTGTTCCTTTGAACCAGTTCGTCTTGGCTCTTGCTTCAAAAAGCCAAGGTCTTCCCAACAGCAGAGGGTATGAGGTCCCATAAGAATTTGGTTTGACCACCAGATATGTCAACCAATAGTCTCTTCCTGCAAGGGTTGTCTTTACATATGGGAGGATGCCCAACGGTTTAATTTTGCTTTGGTTTGCCAATCTGATAAGCCATTGTGTAGGTTGAATTCCTTGCAACCCTAAGTCCTTCATTGTCACATTTGTCATTATGTTTACTGATGAGCCTCCATCAACCAATGCATCTGAGATAAGACATCCTTCAATCCATACATTAATCTCTAGGGTTCCAGGATCTAGGAAGGTGTTAGAAACATCGACTTCCTTTACAGGCTCTGGGGCCTTATTGGTCTTGGTCACTATTGAAGGAGCAATCCTTAGTCCACGTCCTCTTGTCAAGATGCTTTTGAATTTCTTTCGACAACTAGGAGACAGCATTAGCAACTATCGGAATGTTAAGTTTGGTTTAAAAGTGTCTAGGTCCTTGACCAAGTCATAATCTTTGATAGGATCCATAGGCTTCTCCAGCCTACTGGGGAATGGGGCTACACCCATTTTTATCTTTTCTGTTTCTTCTAATAATTGCAGCATTGGCACTTTCTCTATTCTGAAAGTGCTTCTATATCATCTATCTCCTGGACCTCTGGTCCTGTCTCTGGGACTATCTCTATAACTCTCTGTGGCAATACAATGCTCTGTACTGCACTGTTTTGTCCTGTACTGCTCTATCCCTCTGTTGACAGGTTGAACTTCACAGTTTTTGCATGAGAGTTATTTTCGATCTGAAAAATTGGTTCCTTCTTCTTGGCACGCATGACAGCGGCAACTTCCAACTCTACCAAATTGGAAGCAGGCTCTTGTACCTTCTGTTGGCTATTAGTGGAATTGGTCTTTACAAGGGTTGGGCTTGGATAGTCCTTTGCAGTGTGGCCTTCTTCTTTGCACCGACTGCATAAGGACTTGTAATCCATAGATCAACAATTTGGGGAGATATGACCCTTTTCTCCACATCTGTAACATTCCACCTCTGATCTCTGACCACCTCCAGACTGTCGTCCTCTGTAACTTTCAGAGGGAAACTTCCTTGGACCGAAATTAGGACCAAACTCTCTAGGCTTTGGTCCAATATCCTGTGTTATCATTTTGGATTCTAGCAAGTTGAATCTTGCATTTTCATCCTTCTGTCTTCATTCATGCATCTCTTTCAGAAAGCAAATATCCTCTGTATGGTTCTTCCATAAACAGTAGGAACAGAAGGCTCCAAGAATGGTTGGATTTCGGGTACATTCAGTAGCTAAATGTCCTACTTGATGACACTTTCTACACCATGTAATAGCGCTCATCACATCTCTTCCAGCTCCCACAAGAGTGGATATATTGGCAGTATTCACCTTCAGCGTCTGTAGCTGCTCTGTAATCACATCCAGAAGCTCTTTCTTGATACTTGCAACTGAGTTGGATAAGTAGTCCTTCAGATTTTCACCTCCTAAAGTGCTTATGGTAGGGTTTTGGGAAGCTTCTGTAATTACTGCATACACTGGTTGAGTCAATCCAGAAGGTCCTTTGTTCCGATTATGATTCAGAGCTCTTGCTAAGACTTGGGGTTGTTGATTCCAGTTGGTAGGGTTCCACTATTCTTGAGTCGCCATTGGAGGAACTATTTGAGGCCACTATTGTTGTGATTGAACCATCATTTGAGGTACTGTCATCTGTGGTGACCACAATGGATTAGGTGCATTGTTTGCATCTGGGGATAGGGGTAGGGAATTATCCATTGGATTGCATTTGGTGGGTATACCATTCCTAACATAGGAGGAGGTAAGACTCCTCTTCCTGGAGTCATTGACAGCCTTGCTTCAACTTCATCATACAATCTTGCACCTTCCACTGCAACTTGCAAATTGACTGGTCTTCTCAATTCCACGAACTTGTGAACTTCTGGTTGTAGGCCTCTGAGAAACACTCCTTTTTGAATGCCTTCATCTAGATGATGGTTAGTCCATCTCTTCAGGATGGATTCCATTCACGAGACATAAGCTTCTACTCTTTCTCCAGAGGACTGACTTAGGTTCATGAACTCCTCTCGCATCCGCTCTTCAAAACCTTCACGCGTGAATTTAGTGAGAAAGGCCAACTTCAGGTCGTCCCATGTGCCAAAAGTTCCTGCTACTTGTCTCTCATACCACTGAAACGCCGCGCCCTTAAAAGTGGCGGGGAATATTGCTAACCAATGCTAAGGGGTTATGGCATTGTTAGCCACACATGCTACATGAATTTTGCTACATGAAGATTAGGGTCTTCATTGTACTCTCCCTTAAAACTGGCAATGGGACTACATTTGCTAGCCTGTCATCAATATTTCCAACATGAATCTGACTAGGAAGGGGACCTTGAGTCACCATGGGCACTTGTGTAAAGAGTGCTTTTAGGGCGTCAAAGGAGGCTTCTGCTACGAGCTCGTTCTCAGCTTTGATTTTTTCCTTCTCTCTTCTCACATACCTCTGGACTCATTCTAACGCTTGCCTCTTGATTGTGTCATTCATCAGGGCTTGGATCCAACCAGTTGGTCTGTACTCAATAGGATAGTATCAGAGAGGGCTTCAGTCTCTGAGGGATTCTCTGGCCTACATCTCCACTACTTCCTTCTTTTCAACATCTTCGAATTCGGCTTTTAAACCACTACAGACGAGGAGGTATTCCATTCTGAAAGTATCAAAACTCATTCTTCTTAGGATCGTTGTTGTGTCATTATAATAATGCCAATTTCTGAGGGTTTCAATAGTGTATGTTGTGAAAAACACTCTGTCTACCAACTTTCAGTGGGTTGCTAATTGGACAAATAAAAGATTGTCAGTGCATCAAGCATCCCATGTATCTTGCTGTTGAGCATCCACTAACAAATTCCAACTCTTTTCCTTCTTGTTTTTATGAACCTCTATAGACCATGACTCCTGAAGCTTCTTCACAATTTCCCACTTGATGATGTCTGGAAACTTCTCAATGAATGCCAAATCTTCCATGGATGGTCATTCTCTCTGTTTCTGCTCTTCAGTTTGTTCCCAAACAGTTTGCCACCAAGATGCAAGTTTCTGCTGCTTCAACAGGAAGAGGAAACAATCCACCACATAGAGCATGCATCATGATGGTAATATGTTTCCACCATTGTGGGATGAAATTATTGTGGAAAGTGGCTTTGATAATGAGAATCTCCAACTCTTCAGTGGAAGAAGGAACTTTGTAAACATCCATTGAATTCTCCTCTTCTTGACAATGCCATTTCCTTCATTTTCAACCTCTTCTGATGCTTGTTGATGGCAAGTTTCCCCGGCTGCGCACCAAAAACATGGAGCCCCAAGAGGAACACCAAGGGAAAGGGGATTCTACTATAATAAAATCTATCTTGTAACATCAACAAGCTTTCATTTCATTCTTTTGATGATCAAAACAAAGAAAATAGCAATTCTTCACGCAACATCAGAGTAGATATCTCCCACGGATTTGTAGAATCAATCATAATCTTCAACTTCTTCATAGAATCCATCAATAGAACAATGAACATAAAAGAATACTTCATATTTGAATGGAAATAAATCAATAGTATTCATCTTCAATATCTTCATTGTTTTCTCTCTCAATCTCTTATATACAGTTACATTATTTTGATAGAATTGACTATCTCTGGCTCTCTCTCTCTCTCTCTCTCTGTCAATAATACATCATATCCTCACTACAATGCTCTCATAAAACTCTCAATAATCCTTCTTAGGTCATGGATGCACCTCCCAAGAGATATGTCTAATATGAAGAGGTACCAGAGAGTGTCTTTTCACAGCTCACTACTCTCACTGTCACTCAGTCTTCTCTTCAGTCTTCAGCACTGCTTCTTCCATTTGTTTTAGCTCTTTTGAACTTAGATTCATCCTTTCAAAAAGTTAGAAAACTTTTCCAAACTCACACATACATTCTACAGAACACTTACAGAAGGTCTATAAAACAGTACAGTACAGTACCAGAGCAGCTATAGAACAGTTACAGAGTAGATATAGAGTAGAGAAAGAGGCTCTACAGAAGGTTTACAGAGGGTTATAGAAGGTCATTAGAACCTCATAACTCATACTAAAACCATTCCAAACTATAAAAAACTATTTAATAAGATTCCAAAAAATCTTAACCTTCATCAATCATCAATCCATACTTCATACAAAAGAAAATTAGAACAAAACAGAAGCTATAGAGAACCAATCAGAACCTCAACAAAGATTCTTAGTAGAGATTTTGAGTCCTAGAACATGATGAAAGAAAGAGATTATATAGATTAGAGAGATTATAAAGGTTAGATGAATCCAAAGACAATAATCAAGGCGCAATCTAAAGATCTTGTATCACATGTAGCTCAGCAAAGCAATCTCAGTACATCCATATAATATGCCCAAATCCTAGGCATGAAGACACACTTGGGATGCTAGCCCATAATAACACACTCTAAGACAATGACTTAGATATACTCTGACATATATCAATATCTCTTCGCCAAAATCAATTACATATGCCTCATATATCCATGCATATAATGAAATCACCGTAGTAAATGTTGGGTATCATTACCCGGAAGTGCTATCATCAATACCTCTATTAACCCATTATGGGCCTTCAAAATCCATTTCATCCCTTTCAATTCGATTAATTACAGCAGCATTAAAACATACATCTGCTACCCAAATTTTTTTGCAAAGCATATACTTTGTTTCTCGGAATCATGTATCAACCATAGAGCATCAATAGCATTCAAAGGGAGTCTTTGAACACCATAAATCAATCTGGAAAACCCTATGGACAGTGGATATTCTGCTGTATACACAATTAAGACAATAGTAAATTGTCATAAGCTATCACTTTGAAGCCACTATGAAATCTCTAGGAGTATTACCATGCATATAACAAAATCATTGTAGTAAATGATGGGTATCATAACCCAGAAGTGCTATCATCCATCAAAAAGCATCAATACCTCTATTAACCCATTATGGGCCTTCAAAATCCATTTCATCCCTTTTAGATAGATTTATTACAACAACATTCAAGCATACATATTCTGCCCAAAAATCACTCCAAAGCATGTACTTTGGTTATGACAATCATCTATCAACCATAGAGCATCAGTAGCATTCAATGAGAGTCTTTCAAGACCATAAATCAATCTAGAAAACCCTATGGGCTAGAGATACCTTGATGTATACCCAGTTTAGAGAGCAATAAACTATCACAAGCTCTCACCTTGAAGCCTATATGCAATCTCTAGGAGTATCTATGATATGTAGGTAATGTCTTTGTCTGCCCTTTGCATGAAAGATGAATTATCCCAGCACAAAGCTTCCAGCTTTCTCTTTTTTTTTCTTAATTGTGAAGTATATACATTTTTTCAGCATATGGGTGAGCAAAACGTGTCTTCAGTATGTGCACGAGATGATGGAAATGTAGGAGATTGATCATTGTAGGTTCAATTCATGAGAGGGTTCTCCCCAAGGCATCTAGGACTGCATGCTCCTCCCACAATGGCATTGTCCTTTTTATTTTCCTTTTGAATACGCTACTCCCCTTCAAATAAAACTCCTTGTTTTTTTTCTCTAAAGTTAGGATATTGAGACTTAGTTAAGTCCCCCTTGTCCACCTAATTCCAGTCTCATGCTTGCAAACTCTACTTCTTGACTTACTTGAGTCCTTCCCCAACATAGTATGATCAACATTTGTCAGTTCTGGTACAGGCAATCCACTACAGTGTCTTCTAGAACTTGTCTTTCACAATCCTGTATGTAGATGACTGACATACTCAAAAAACAACGGCCAATACGCTTTCATACCATAGACATAAATCCCCTTAATAGCTTAGGCACCTTTCAATGAGTATGATGGGTCCATTGGATCAAATGTAGGTTTGTATTGTGGTCTAGCTCAACATGTAGTAGGGAAGGTGGCGGAAATAGGTTGCCTTGCAATGTAGAATAGTAAACACAAGGTCTTTAGCACCTAGAGATGTTGCCTAGCTAATTGTAACATGGACATCAAGCTCCTCTTCATAGACTTTGTCTCCCACATTGTTAGGGGGTAGTGTGTTTAGCTAGAAACCATGGGGATTCTTAAGAATGAGCAAGACAAAAGATAAGATAGAAGCAAAATCAACTGATACCAAAATCCTCTATGTATATTTGGAAACAAAAGCGGCTTGCATATCTCAATCCCCATCCCTATCCTTGGAACCCTCATGTCAGTCTCAGACATCTCTGTCAAAGAATATGTGTCATGCAATAATTTGCATTCATCAGATTTAGTCTTATTCTGTCTAGAACATTGTCCTACAACACCACCCTGCAGAAAATTGCTCCTATGTTTTGAATAGTAACTCAGATTGCCAAGCTTTAAAAAGATAAATGGTTGCCCTACTCATGATCTACAACTTTATTGAAAAGCCCAATACCAAATGCTGAAGGTATCAGCCCTTAAAATTTTATATACGGCTTGCAACTATGCATTATAGCATGCAATCCCGGCACATCGATCTTTCCAACTCTATCTTGGAGGCATATGAACGTGGATGCCAACCAAACTTTGTAGGACCCTTCCTAAGGTATCAAAGTCCACTTTGGATGCATCAATCATCATTAATCCTCTCCCAATCAAAACAATTTTAAACATCTTTAGTTCAGCCCTCCCTGTCCATTGCAATCTCCTACATCCATATCACCCTCCTGGGTCAAACAACCACTACATACTTAGCCATTTGATCAGGCCTGCAACCTAGACATTGTCTCCTGGATCAAATGGTAGTCCATTAATCATGTCATGCCTTGTCGATATCGTTGAACCATACTCTTATATGCATACTTTTCCTTGGAAGAAAAGCGGTAGTATCATCCCAATGTCTTCTTTATGCTTCTCTTGGCATTTGTATCCACTTGAACATCAGATAATGCATTAGTTTCTTGTAATCCTTGTGCTAGCATTTCATCTGCATCCTCCAACTATGTAGTATCCATATCCACAAACTTTTCATCTGACATTTTTGGGTCTATTTCATACCTAACATTTCTAGGCATTGTATTGTAGCCATTATGATGTTTATTTGGGCCTTTTATGGTGGCCAAGCTACTCCATTTATGGCATATTTTTGTTCTTTATATTTAGGCTCCTCCCTAGTCAATCATTATCACCTACTTGTTATGTTGGAGAGAGGGAGTGGATGCCATTGTGTATGCAGCTAGTGACTCATTGTTGTATGCGACTGTCTTGTGTTTGGTATATGGATTCCACTTTTTGAACATCCTTTTGAGTTCTCTTCTTTGCAGTGTTCTTCTATGTTATTTTCTCTTTTGTCCTCGTGTTCAATAGTTTATTACAACATTTTTTATGCTTCCATTGCTACATCCACTTTTGACATGGAATCAGACTTTAGGATCCAAGTTCATGTTGTTGTTTTTTACTATTTCAGGTGTGCTTTTTGGCTTTTTTGCAGCAGATGATTGGACCCGTTCTTAATTGTTGAAATTGGGTTTTCATTCTAGGTGACCATCTTTTGCTAACTTTTGGCTTGGTTTGTGCTCTTTTTCCCAATGTTTTGTAGTCACCACCATTTGCATTTTAGGGACAGTAGGCTGAGATGACCTACTTTTATGCAGGATGACTGCATTTATTGCAATTATTGGCTATGTTTTGACTCCAGCCCTTGGATTTTCATTGCTTTTGTAGGGCTGTCGAGCTATTTTTTGCTATGCTTGATTCGTATTTTTATCTTATCCATTGCGTGTGAACTCTATCCTATAGTCTATGCTCTTGGTTTGGCTATACTCTCTTTCTCCTTGTCGGGACCTAAAATAGACTTGACATTGGTTCACTAAGATGTTCCTGCCTATTGGCTGTCCAAGCACGTTTTGGTAGACCATCAATAAATGAATCTAAGTTTTGCCGCTCGGCACTCCCTATGGAATGTCATGGGGTTTTTTGCCTAGGGTTTCGTGAGTCCGCCTCATAACAGAACGTTTGCCGTCGAACCCACTAGGATCGACCTGAAACTTGAGTCCTTAGTGGTCAAGGTCTCCTGACAACATTCTAGCATTGGGTCCAAACATTCTACTTTACATGGAGTTACCCAAGCTGAAGAGGTCCATACCCCACTTGGTTCAAGGACAATGAGAAATTAGAGGGATGTGTCGCTCTACCTCTCTGCCCGTAGGACATAATCCCATTTTGATCCCCTAAAATGGCATGAATTGGCTTCTAACCCTACGCTACCTAAAGGTCGAATGACGTAAAACCTTAAGAGAAGCCTCCTAGTTCTCTGGGACTACCCTGCCGTAGGGCAAACCCGTTGGGGTTCCGCCCATCCACTTCCCTCCATAGGTGTACTTTAGTTATCTAATTAGCCCCTATCACATTTATGTGTGACATTTAAAATTAGCTTCCTTCATTAAGCCTTTTAGGGAACATGATTGGTTCATGTAATCTTATGGCACTGACATGCAAATAATTTCAAACAGGTTTCTTGGAAGTAAACTTAATATTAGCATTTTAATTGAGATACAAGTCTTGTTCAAAAGGGATAATTTCTGCAATGTGTGAGGATCCACCTTATTTCCTCCAAGATTTTTCCCTTGCACTAGTAACAAGGGCCTCGAGAATCTATCTCCAGTCACGTAGATAATTTGAGTAGGACCCAGAGGCAGGGAATTTATAGCCCGAGCCCCCCTTGGCATCCAGTGTCCTCCTACATTCAAACCAACCCGCAAAGGGACCTCTCATGGTGGATTCTATCCACATTCCTATCACGGCTATTAGAACCCCCTTGGCTAGGGTTGATGGCCAGAGCTGGGGGTGGTTTGGCGCACCGTCCAAAAAGTTCAACCTAATTCATTATTCCCATTTCCTTTATGAGTTTGGGGTCACACAATCTTTTTACAAGCGGTGTTCCTAAATTTAGAAGCACAAACAATGGTGAAGGCAAGTGCTCGGAATGACTATTAAGGTGGAGCCCCTATCTTTGATGCTTAGTGTTTGTTCTTCTTGCCTTTGTGTCAATTTCCAATGCTCTTCGAGGGATAGAGAATACCTTCTTTCTGACCCCACTCCTATGTGATAGGAGCGAGCAATTATGCAATTGGTTCTATATTTGATAGTTCTCTAATAGTAGCTATCCTAGCTTGCTGGTCCTTAGTCCAAGGTTCTTGTCTTGGGAAAATGGCAATCGATTTCTCTTGTATTAACATCAAGTTGTATCATGGCTAAAGGTGATATCTCCAAGGTTGTTTTGGCCTTATCACGACCAGATGTAGGGTAGAGACCAATGAGTGGTTCGCTTGTCTCAAGGTCAACCTATGAATGTAACAATAGTTTGACTCATTTACTTTTAAACCCTAAATAAGTCGAGTTAAGTCCTAGCCTTATGTATCATATAGGATTCATCTTATTGAACTACCTTGAGCAATTAAGTTTAGCACTTCATAAGCACGTCTTGGAAAGCTAGATGTTGACATTCATGGAGGGCGAATCTTCTCTCTCCAAATATTGGGTTTTTTATTTAAAAAAGGGGTAGTGGGGGATTAAAAAAGGGACAATGAATAGTACACAAAATTTGAGTTTCTCTCACCTCGTATTTCCCCCTTTTTTTGGAGAGTTTTCAATTTCGGTTTTTTTCCCTCTCACGAAATCAGTTTAACCCAAAAGTTGAGCAACGGACCACTTTCCCTCTCTTCTCTATACTCGTGAATTTTCGTCTCCATTGAAGCTCCTTACTAAGAGTAATTAGGGTTTTGAGCATTCTGCTTACCTCTGCACTTTCTTCTCCACACAACTCTTGATTTTGGGCAAAACATAGCTGCCCATCTCTCTTTGCATTTTCTCTTGTTTGTTATTTTTTCAATAGGGTTTGATGTCGTTTCCTATTTTTATTGTTGTTTTATTGCAGAGGTTGTTTGGGGCAGGAGAGTGAGGTGCTCATCTCTCTCTCCTTTCTTTCTCCCCTCTCTCTATGCGTTGTTTCTCTTTTATGTTGTGTTTTCAATTTTGATGTTGGTTCTAATTGTTGTTTTCTTGCAGAGTTTATTTGGAGCAAGAGGCAAAGGTGTTAATCTCTCTCTCTGTTTGGTTTTTTTTTTTAATGATGTCTTTTCAATACAACGCAATGTTAGTTCTAACCCTTGTTGTTGTTTTATTGCAGAGATCATTTGGGTGACATTGCATAAGTGCTTATCTCTCTCTCCCTCTCTCTTTCTCTCTCTATTTTCCTCGTTTCTACTGTTTTTTCAATATACCTTCGTGTAAATACTAACTCTTGCAAAATTGTCTTTGTAGAGATCAATTTGGGCAAGATTGGATAGGTGCTCATTTCTTTGTCTCTCCTGCGTACTCACACACTCTCTCTTTTTTCCTCTCTGCATTATCCCTTTTCTACTATCTTTACAATAGGGTTTGATGCTATCTCTAACTTAAGGATTAATTGTTGTTGCAACACTTAACACAAGGTAGATCAAAGATTCTGTAGCTCAATTTACAGGTAAATCTGCCATATTTTGTGGTGCCAAAATTTATTCATTTAATTAGCGACTTTTATGTTTGATGGCATTGATGTTTTCTTATGTCCATCATTTGCAATGGGTTTTGATTAGCAATGATTCAATCTTATCTTTAGCAAATCAACTTATAGGTAAATTGGCCTTGTTTTGTATTGCTTCTATTCATGTAATTATCTAGATATTTTTTACTAAAAGGGATTCATGCAAGTATTTTTTTAAAAAGGGATTCATGCAGGTGTTTTTTTGTACATGTAGGTATTGTACAAGATTTAGATGAAGCATATAATTCTTGATCGACTATTTTGATGTGGTGAGTGATTCCTTTGTGTTGGATGATATGCCAGCTTTATTGGTCCTGTGTCCATTTGGATCTCCATGCCAATTGGCAATGATCCATGAAACTCTTGTATCATATCATCCATATAACACACAATGTGTTGAGTCTTAGAATATCTCAGGTGTCAATCCAATGTGCCTATTAAGATTTCCATGCAATGTGGCTACTATCCTTGTAACAACTACTCTATAATACCCACATTTCATACAATGGATTGAGTGAAATCAGACTCCTCTTCATTATAATAAAATTTATTTTAGCAAAATTCTCTGAGTATTCTTGTGCTATTCTTTTCATTATATTTCATGTAAATGGTATGATTAAAGTGATGCCTTGAAATTAAATCTATACTTTGTGTTGAAGTATATATCCACATGTGTTTCGATATCGATGTTTATGTATGTTTACAAAAGTGTAAACATCTCTTAATGGCATGTTGATTTGTATGGCATATTGGTGATTATTGGACAGACTTCAAACGCTTATTATTTAGGGGTTGATACATACTTATTTACATCTAATGCATATGTTATAATGCCTGAGAGAAGAACAAGCATCCTCTCAATATAAGTACATAAAAGAAAAGATGAAGAAGGGAACTGGATCACTGATATGTATCATTGCTCGTCTTGGGTACATATGTGTCCAAGTATGAAGGAAGCTTTCAAGGTGAAAGCATCTGCAATTGCAGATATATCAAAGCACTGGAAGGGTAAAATTTTAGCTCTCAGACAAAGGAATGTTGATTCTCACCTTGTAACAGAGGCATTTGTACAACATGTATTCATGCAAAAACAAATACATATTGCACCCATTGTGCCCTTTCAACGAAACATTGCAAACAATAAGTATTTGCAACTCATTGAGAATGAGAAATTTCATGATACCTATGTAACAACTTGTCTCGTATTTACAGAAGTATACCCTTTGGATTGTTGTGAGTGGTAAAATGTTGAGAGTTTCACTAGTTCTTTTAAGTGTTACCATCTCAAAATTGGTAGATTGCTCTTTGAGGGGCGTATAGCTAAGCAACTCGCAGAGGGCCTTGTTTTTTTCTATGACTCCAAGCACATATTGCCCAAGGGGAGTCGTGAATATGGAACCCTTGCATCTATGCACATATCAAATCTCAATAGCATAGAATGGCCATTATGTAGTAGCGACATTTTGCACATTTGTAGCACAAAAATTCTAGTAGACATATTGAATTCTATGAAGCCAAGTACCAGCTCAAAGAATGTACATCTAAGCTGGTTCATACCGATTGTTATTTTTGCATACATGTTCAAGGAATGTAAGGGTTTGAGATGTACCAAAAGCACGTACATCATAAAAAATACATCAAAGGATTATGTAACAAGCATTCTAGGCAAAACTTGGACATAAAAAATAACTCACAGTCCTGACACTGTGGAGTGTCGAGTCATAAAAAGGAACATGTATTTTAGGTAAAATTTTTCTCTCTTAGTTGACTATTATCTTACTTTGGGATGAATCGGCTAACTTTTCTTTCCAATTACAGGTACTTTGTCGCACGGTAGACTTTATGCCTAGTGTTCAAGTATCGTAGATGGAGGATGCTCAAGGGTAAATGGTTATGCCTTGATCAAGAAATGCGTGAAAGTGCAGCTGTGGATGTTACTATCATTTATGAGGGCCACGAGCCCCAAGTGTTGCAAATGGAGGATGATTGGCCCTTGAGTATAATGCGCCAAGAAATTACAATGTTAATGCACAATCCACCTATTAGCTTCTACTTTAAACTAAATGGTAGGAAAATTCGAAGCTGAGCTGAGGATACTGTTACCAGCGGAAAGTGTGTGGCTCCACATATTTTAGAAATTGTAGAGTCTCCCTAAAAATCCCAACACCACAAGTTGTAATATCCAACACCTATAAATTTTTGGATTTTTTTGGCCAATAGAATATTTTCGCTTACAAACTTGCAATATTTAAAAATTATGGTATTTATGCAAAATCATACACTTATTATACGCTTTCCACATCAACACATTTACATATGCATGTAAACTTTACAAAGACGTAAGTAAAGCCATAACTAAATATCGTATGCGAACAAGCCGTAATGGTTTAAAACTTAAGGTTTTTAATGTAGAACTAGTTTATTTCTTGTTTCATTGTTTCACTCCACACTTTCTCTCTTCATCTCTTTATATCCACCACATCCCTCCTTCCTGCTACGATGGATGCTCACTCACACTTTGATGTGTGGATCCATGAGACTATCTTTGCCAACAAGGGCGACGAGATATTCTAGGTTTTCTCTAAGAACTTCAACCTTGAAAACGTACTCTCATCGCTCGATTCCCCCCTTCAAGTTTTGGAAGACTTTGTGAGTACCATTGCTACATGCACATACTCCATCGAGAGATCCGACATGACTTGGGTGGAGCTTGGGTGCCTCTGGAATAGCTCATGGTATTTCAGGCAGGGAAAAATCACCAAAAAGTGGTGAATAGGTGTCTGGCCCATGTGGATCCTTCACACAGAGTATGCATTGTTCCCATGGGAAGTGCACTAGGTACATCACCTTTGGATCTCGTGGAGTGTGATTGCGTATTGGCAATTTACCTCCTTGCATTGGATACACCCCTAGAGGAGGAGAGCGATGAAGATACAACTCCACAAGTTGTTTCTATCACATACATGGGAGAAGAACCGATTGAAGAGCTCATAAATGTTGAAGAGGAACATCGAGTGGTGGCAGAGCAAGGGTTGGCTCTCATGGTGCCAACTTCCTCAGAATAGCAACAAGTCGACAAACCCAACCTTGCCTCCTTGACACCCATTGAAGTAGATGGTGTACAATACTTGCTTCTATCAGATGTATTGCAATACTTGGAAATGAAGGAAAAAAAGTTGTTTTCTATCCTATTCAGGGATTCAATGAAAGACCTAATCGATTATGATTACATGGATATGCATCTGACAATGGCAGAGATTGGAAGATATGATGGCATAAGTTTAGATACTGTGAGTGCCATCATAGCACCACATGAGCATATTACCTCAATTGAAGAAGATTACCTTGTGTCAAATGCTGAATTTGAAGCACTACAACATGATTTATTCGGACCAAGGCCCCAACTTCCTACCAAGGAGTGTGTAGATCCCTCTACCCAAAGAGGTGCCTCTCTCACACACAAGGAAATGAAGATACAAGATGATTTGGAGAAGGTGAGATTTCTAACTACCATATATTTTTATGCAATGAAACTTGACGGTAGGGTGCATCGGGTCCCGCGGAGTCCACCAATGAAATCTTGGCAAAAAATGATGCCTGCAGTTGCCCTGTTCGAAGTTTGGCATCTGAGGCCACTTTCTAGCGATAGGGTGCATTGGGTTCCCCGAAGTCGACTGGTGAGCCCAGATGGCAGACTTCAGACAAGGCAATTGCAGGCATCATTTTTGGCCAAGATTTCACCAGTGGACTCCGGGGACTCGACGCACCCTACCATCAAGTTTCATTGCTTTCTGATAAGTCTAGGTTAGTCACTAAATATATTGTTTGATTTGAATTTGTCATTCAGGATATACTGTATATAGATGAGTTCGCATCAAGTCAAGGAGGAGCTCGACATGCGGATCGATGGAAGAATTCAGCTTTGAAGGAGTATATTGATAACCTTGTTGCAGATTTGGTGGTCTTCCATAAGAAGTGCTCACCAGGAGGGCAAGAAATAATCATGAAAATTTGAGCTTTGACCAAGTTTGGACCTTTTCGAGCGATACTTGTGACATCTACTTGGAGAAGATGGTGCTAATCAAGCAGTCAAAGCTTCTCTACTTGTTTGACCAAATGCGTAACGGAGCAATGTGTGTGCTTGCCACATTAGGCGACCTTGCTAAAGTGTCAGATTCGCTTCTCCAGGAGAAAGAGTTGAAGGGGGAGCGTATCATTTTTGAAGCAAAGAAGAAATTTATATTTTCATCGGAAGCTGGCCCCTCCTCTCCACCGATGAAAAAGTCAAGAAACAATTGAGAGTTCTTGTTGGCTATTGGCTTTTTGTATCTACCATCACTAACAACCATCACATGTATTTTTCTTGATGAATATAAGATACTTTACTTTGTCCCTACAAATAAATATTTATTAAATAAATATGTGATTCGTATAAGTGTGAAGATAATGTGTGGTGCGTGAATGACGCATTCGCATATATTAACATAATTGAACGCGTAGTACTGCACTTGTGATTGTGTAAGTGTGATGATAATGTGTGGTACGTGAATGACGTATCCGCATAAATCAACATAATTCAATGCGTAGTACTGCACTTGCGATTGTGCATAAGCAATAACATAACTTGTATCCGTACACATTACTACTATTGATGCGTTTGTACGTTAAACTAAAATTAAGAGTCACGTATTTCAAGAAACAAAATAAAACAACTTTACTCAATGATTTGAATTCAGTACACATCACATGAGATATTATGTATATAGAAATAAATATTCCAATGTGGCAGAGTATACAAAATTTTTTGGCCTTCCAAGATACTATGGCTCTATAACACTCATTACAAACCTTGAATTTCAGGATGAGAAGCTCGTATCCATGTTGGATTCTCCTTATCTCTCGAAGGGCGACAGTGCCCGGTTTCCATATCCTCTTCTTCTGTGGTCCTTGTGCTCTATGGGGAGCACCTCTGCTGCGCATATCCCTAGTTGGAAGTTTGGCATCTTGAAAGTGGCTCTAGATGCTAGACTTCGGACCAGGGGTTTGCAGGTACATTTTTTTCAAAAAAACACAATATTAGTGAGTTTGGGAATCTCCCAATTCCCATTTTTCGAATACTAAAAAGGTGGCACCCAAATAACATGCCCATACATTTTTCAAAACCATATGATGTGACCTATCATTGGAAAGCGCTTGAAAAATGGAATCTATTGAGCTATAGAGCACTCGATTTGGAGTTATAGTGTTCAAGTTATGACAAATCCAAAGATTTGACCATGTGTCCCAAACTTATGGGAAATTCCCATATTCCCCAATATGGTGTTAAAAGGGCTCTTGGCTACCTAACGAGTGCACGTGTGAAGTTTTGTCGCATTCCGATACAGTTTAGTATTTTAAAAATTATCCCACACCAAAATTATGGATTGGTTGATAATTGAGAAATCAACATCGCGACTACTGGCCCTTAGAAATTTCGCACCACATAGACTATATAGAGGCATCAGGAGTAAAGTCTGCAATAAGAAATGGTAAATTTTTGCATGTTATTCCTATTGAAATTGACAATGCTAACAAAAAATATAAGTAAGAATTGAAAATACAACAAAGATGCACGGTCAAAGTTGAGAGCGAAGGACAAGTGTAAAATTTTAATTCATATTTTAAGGACGTATACAATAGTTTTGCACTGGGACATAGTCATATTTCCAATGCACGAGGATAACACTATGCCAAAAAAGATAACATTACAAACGATGTTCATTCCATTGGAACGAATGCATCCTTCACTGCTTGAAGATTTCTTACAAGTTGGAAGTCCTTGAGAGTTACAGTGATGCACTTCACATGTATTGCACAATGTTGAGCATCATTCATCAAGTCAACTAAATAGGCCTCTGCAGCACATTGTAGAGCATAAAGACATTCTTTTGTGAAGCGATAAGGTCTATCTTGACCTTGTGCCAAAAACCACCTTCTTCTTTCTGTGCGGTAGAGATCTTGCATAATCTCGTGAACAAGTCTCGAGAAGCTCGCCTTGAGAATGATGAGATCAAAAGAGCGTTGATACCTCTTAATTTCTCTCAAGGCCACTATACCTAGCTTCCACTTGCGTTTCTTGTGGGGATGCTAAGAAGGACCCTTGTGAGGGAGGCTTGAGGAAGGTGGTTTAGGTTGAGAAGGGGGTGCATCTAAGCTAGTAGATGCTCCAAGGGGCTAAACACGATATGGGGCTCTGAGCAGAAGCTTATTTGCAGATACCTTAGACCTAGCCATCTTTCTTGCACAAGAGATGTGAGAACTCAATGAATAAGATAGAAAGTGAAACTCTCTTTTATATAACCCTAAACGGTGAGACTCATTCACATAGATACACACTCTCTCTTTCTCTCTTAAACTATGAATTGCATTCACACTGACTCACATTGTTCATCTTACTATCTTAGCTCTCTTTGAAACCATTTTCTGCCTTATCGAAGCCTTGTTTCTAGCCACTTGGCATGGTTTTCTTTGGCACTTAATGAGGCTTCATAACACACTCTTTTAGTGACACAACGTGATTCCATCATGTCTGCAGCTGATTCATTAGCACTTTCATTTGCTCTCTTTTTTGCGAGAGTTTAGCTTCATCCACTACTATAATACTATACCACCAAGATAGCAATTGGATCATTGGATTGCTACCATTCACCTATCTACCATGATCAGTTTTTCTTTTGTATGCACTATGCACTATCCAATGTGAATTTTCCATCCCTTGTGTGGACCAAATTCTGATGCTTCTCTTTTCTGCAAAGTATGACCCATGTGCCTCAAGGATATGCTACAAAGACACATATCACACATGAGTAAAACTATGCTCAATAGTTTATATACTTCATACAATTTTAAAATATTAACTTAGTATGCACCATGTAATGTGTGATAGAGCTTTTGCTCCATGCTTCCACCATGTTTTCATAGAAGCTATGCAAAACATTGATAAATTCTTGCTTATCTTCATTGTTAAACGCCATCTTGCGAAGTAAGGGAGCCAATTTGTTAAGACTTATCCAAACCTTAGCTTTGGCCAATCTTGTTTTTCCTCCATTACTTTGATCAGGAATTGCAAAATGTAACTTTTTCCACCCATCATAGTCCTGCGGCCTATGAACCATGACATTCCCTTCCTCATTGATGGGTGCTAAGAGAAACTTCCTAGTCTTTGCTCCTCCAAAGCAAGGCTTTTTTGGCAAGTTACCAGATTTTCTTGATCTCTTCTCATCTTTTTTAATCGTCACTTGATGCTTGTGTAGCCCAATTTCTGATAGCACTCGCTCCACATTCCTACACATTGCAATGGCTTCTTTTTCTGGATGCATCCTATAAGCAAAGCAAATGTATTCATATGCAAGTTTCTCCATGATTCTGGCAAAATCATGCAATGAAAAAATGTGAATATGATCCAAGGGAATGTTGAAGATGGGCTTCCAAGTGGAATCTTCTCTATTGCGCGTCGGTGCAGCACTTGTCACCCTTCGCTAGTTCTTCTTTCCGTCCTTTCCTTCCACCCTCTCTATCAAGAAATATAGGCATGGATTCTTTGTATTTGCACCATTGGAGATTCCACACATGCATTTTAAAGTTTTCAAGTCTCCTGCAAGATGCCATTCAACCAAGTATTGACCATACCCTTCAACCAAGAGCATCTCACTATGTTCTTGACGATCGATGATGCTTGGAATGCTTGTGTGCATAAAGAACAGCTGCAACACCTCAAATGTTTCCTTAGGAACTTCAAATGGAGTGAGCCACCACACATGGCGCTCAGATTGAACACTAAAGTTCCCTGGGTTGTTCTTATCGAATTGTAAAGCTCTATTCATCAGAGTTACACTAACTCTTTCAAGCTTTACTCCTTTGACAACCTCACTTTCATCTAATTTTATAACAAACTGCAATTTACCATTACATTCCTCAACAGACATATTGTAGTACATTACCATTGCTGATTGCACCTTGTTCAAATCTAAATAGTAATTGTTGGGTTTGGTGAACTTCACCTCATATGCATTTTTTGGTCCCAACCTTTAGTGTTTCCACACATTGAACATGCGTGAGATCTCCTATCAACTCCAAAACCTTTGTATTAAGTTGCCATCGAACCTCTATTAACTTTGAAGGTTGAGCCTAGCCTTCACACCTTTGAATATCTTTGAGTAAGTCATTGTACTAATACCGGCCTTGTCACAAAAAGATTGTGCATCCACAGCTGAGAACTCATTTGATACATCTTTTAATGTGCACTCAATCACCTTTTCCTTCACAGCCTTAAACTTAGGATTGCTCAAAGCGTTTTACAATGTACATGCCTTCAGCAATCTACTAATACACAATCCAACCTTACCCTCACCTAGGTTCTCTTTCTAAGCTACCTTACATGCTTTGATACGTCGCTTCTACTGGCCGCTATTCACAATTAACTCATTGATTGGCTTCTTCTTTCGTTTGCGCTCCTGTGTTAGCTTGTTGTTGATCTTTCTTAAGTCATCCAATTGTGCCTTTGCCTCCTCGTATGAGATACCAATGTCATGGATACTGTCTTGCATTGAAATAATTTGATTGTTTTGTTGAATTATAGTGTCATTCAGTTGTACCACTTGTCTTATGAGCTGTTGTATATGAAGTTAATGTGCAGCGATCATATCATGGCATTTTTTTATGGTTGCATGGAAAGTTGTAAATACTTTGAATGCCTGATCATTGAGCCGCCTAGTATAGCCAAGTAACCCATTTTCACCCTCGCACACATACTTCAGCAAATTTGTGACTCTTGAGAAAGTTGGATGTCTATTATTTAAGGGGTCAATTGGGTAGATTCCCCCATCAACTGACAAATCCACGCCAACAAATCCACATGTTTCAATCTCATTTGCATGTAACTCTGCAAAACCTAAGGGTTGACACTGGTACACTGGGTTCTTTTGAATAATGGGGCATATTCAACCTCTACCTCAATATACATCTCCTTCTTTTATGTATTCATTTTACTATTAATAGAAACGAGGAGCCTACTTGGTTGTCACAAGAGGTAGAGTGGAGATGCACAGAGAGGCACACAAAGGTGCCAAGGGAAAGGAGGGTGTAAGGAATTGACTCTATTAATAAAGGTTGCAGAAACACAGAGAAGAGGTCACAATAGAGCCATGAGAGAGTATAGATATGGGGGGAGATAGCTCAGAGGGTAGGGATGTCTAAGACTTTTTGTATTTTAGATATTTCTATTTTGCCTCCAAAAACATCTTTAAAAAACACAAAATTTGACCAATTGGTTTATTTTTTTACCAAAATCTAGAACATAAAAAATCCCCAAAATATATTAAAAGGATTTTTTGGGGATTTTTTTGGAGATTGCTAAAAGGCCCATTTGTGAGTTTATTTTTTTCCTAATGTCTATCCTACAACAAGGATGTCCTCACACTCTTAGTGTTGGTCAATGTTTGGCATATAGGTGCTATGTATCTATGATTTTGTACCATGTAGCATGAAAAATGAAAATGTGGATGCTTATTGTGTAGAAACATTTTATTCTAAAACAAATTAACAAAGTGGAGTGTAAAACCAGTCCTTCAATGATTTTCATTCTATGCGCTATTGTTGCATTGCTAGAGACTAGCACTGAACTTAATTGTGCTACTAGTCTCTTTAAAATTAAATGATTAATCGCCCTATATGACGTGCACAAACAAAAGATTAGTCTTTACTTCATTTTCCACACTTAAACGCTTCCACAATTCTTTTTCCCCTACCGTTTATATGTTGCATTGTTACATAGGTGTAGGGTTTTATTTTTTGTCATTTTTAATGTATAAAGCCAAAAAAAAATTAAAACATACAAACAAGGGTGAGTTGAGTCTATACCTCATGCCTCAACCTTGCTAAACATTCATGAACATTAATCATATTTTTTCTTAATTTTTGAAGTACGAAAACCTATTTTTATCTCATATTCTCTATTTTTTCCTATTTATTTATTCCTAAAAAATATGTTATTTTCTTATCTATACTTATTGACTGATTATGATAGCTGAAAGATGTTTTTTAATCAAAATTTGATCCCATATGAATCTTTTTCCCCCGCCCGAAGCCAACAAAATCTTCATTTTTACTCTAAAATTACACTTTTCAGGTTGTATTTTAATTATTGCGACTAGGTATCATTATGGTTTTGCATTTCTTTTATGCATAGCCCTCAATCATAATGAAAACGAGATCCAAACAAATTTTAGTTCCATGCGAATTTCATTTAGACCATCAAACATAAAAAAGAAGCACATTTTCTTTGTAAAAATGAGGCATACTGCTTATGCACATGTTGCAGGTTTTTTTGATAATTAATAAGGACTCCCAATGGTCCAAGGAAGACGAAGTGCGGGATTCCAAACATGTCAAAACCAAAAGGGATCAACATTGAAATTTATTGCACAAGAGTTTTAGGCATGCCCTTTAGGGGATTTTAAGGGGGCCTTTTTTTAAAAAAATTTGTGGGAGGGACACTATTTCAAAATGGTGACCTGCAGCACATGCCGCCCCCCTCCATTTTGGTGACATGTGGTTGAGAGGGGGCAATAGGGCTGAAGAACAACAAGCATAGGAGATTACATAAGTGAATTCCAGGGTTTCTTTCCTCCCAATCACCACCTTCGGCTTGTGCAATGATTGCGTGGTTGCTGAGATTCAAACTTAGTCTTTCTCTCTCCTCCCTCTCTCTCTTACAAATGGCAATTCATGTGGGTAAAATCAAGAAGAATAGGGACTAAAGGATGCTTGTCCATCGAAACTCCAAGATCAAGAGGAGGCTGAGGGAAAGTGTTCAACATTGAAGGATGATTACTGGTTGGACCGACCTTCGATTTGACTCCCAAAAATCTCTGCATGACCAACTCGGGTCCCCCACTACCAGCCACTTTCAAAAGTCTAATTAGAAACTTAGAAAAGTTATGAAAATTCCCCAACCACCACTTGGTGGATCTTTAAAGCACTTTTGAAATACGTCTGTTGCTTGCCGCTTAAAATCAACCCAATTGCCTTTGCCACCTTCCATTAAATTTAAAATTTCCTTGAAATTTTGATTTTTTGGCAAGTTTTGAGCACTTTTATGGGGCAAAAATCCACCTCTCACTCTTGCTCTTCTTTCCGTTATTTTCTATTACTATCGTCTCTAGATGGCTCCTTCCTGTTGTTCCACTGATGACAAATTACATGGCCCTCATTATCTCACATGGAGTGCTGTTATGAAATCTTGGTTTGTGCAAAAGTGGTTATGATAGGTTGTATTTGGAGCTTTTGAGAGTCCTACTCCTCTTCCAGCAACAGCATATTTTGACTAGAATAATTATGAATAAGGTGTGCTCACATGGGATATTGATGATGCTTGTGCATGTTCTGCTAATTCCTCGTTGCATTTCCAAAGAAGTTCTTCTAGCAGTCACCACTTGCATGACTTCTCCTGCAATTTGGAAAAAGCTGCAAATATTGTATGGGACTCAGCTTCAAATATTATATGAGACTCCCTTAACTATGCATGTGACATTACTCTTTATGGACAGCTCCGATAGAACACAATATTTGTGAGTTTAGGAATATCCCAATTTCCATTTTTTGAAAACTAAAAAGGTGGCCCCTGGATAGCATGCCCATAAGTTTCTCAAAACCATATGATGTGACTTATCACTACAAAACGCTTGAAAAATGGAATTTATTGAGCTATAGAGCGCTTGATTTGGAGTTAAAGTATTCAAGTTATGACAAATACAAAGATTTGACCACGTGTCCCAAACTTATGGGAAATTCCCATATCCCCCAATATGGTGTTATAGATGAAGTTCGAGTCAAAGGATATGATTTGGTCTTTTTGACTTCATGTCACACAGGTATAGGACTAGCTTCAACAAATGCAATCTGCCCTTCTAAAGGCTCATCTTATGGGGAATGTGCTCTATAAGCTCCCTCTTGAGTTTAATGGAGTGGTCAATGCTTTGCGGACTCAAACAACATTGACACTCGTCAGTTTTCTACATACGTCCTTAATATCACTTGAGCATGACTAGACATCTTTGTAGTTATAGAGGAGGCTTCCCTCCTAGTCTAGTGGATCCAGTAAGGCCTTATAGCTTCAGAGAGGAGTGATAGGAAGAAGAAGTTGAAGGCCCAGCCCACTGTTATGATTGCAATATAAGAAGGGACATTTGCGGAAGGATTGAAAAGAGTTAGCGGCTTCAAGGAAGTCGGAGATGAAGATGAAGCAGGATCCTAACTCCTCTGCTCAGTCATCCTCTTTCTTAGACTCTGACTCAAATGCTGGCCAAGGCCAAGGCCAAGGGGCGGGCATGATCATCTTCTTCAGATTGTAGAAATGGTTTGGTGGCCCCTCTTGCTTTTTAGTACCAGTGATGTAGTCATCCCCCATGGCTCTCCTGTAAGAGAGGGAGTCTGAGCAGGTGGTGAGATGGGGCAAGTATGCCTCATCTATAAAGGTATATAGGTGCAAAGGTTCCAGAGACCCCTTTGTTCCACTGAACCTCCCCTAGACACCACCTCAATCGCCCCTTGTGTGATTTTCCCAGACCCTACTATCTTCCATCCCACACCATCACACCTCCATCTTTCCCTCCTTTTATCTCCTCCTCTTCCTCCATCCAATCCTCCCCCCTCCTCCTACTTGCTTCTCCTCCATTATGTCCTCCCTCCTCAAACTCCTCCTCCTCCTCCTCCTCCCCTTTCACCCTCCTCCTCCTCCTATGCCTACCCCTCACCCTTGCGGCCCCTTCGGCTCTCGTACAACACCTCCCCTCTCAACTCTTCGCCCCACCCTCCATTTTGAAACTAACATCCCCTCCTTAGCCCCCTTTCACAATACCCCTCACAAAACCCTTGTAGATCCCTTTTTCCCCTCGTAGATGACAATCACAATACACACATCCTTGTAAACCCCCTAATAAGCCCACTTCTCCACGTAGCATTTAAATTGACATGTCTTTTTTTGAAACAAAACAATAACATAAAAAATAATAAATTGAATTTTTTTAAAACAAAATATTGAAAATAGAAAAGCATAGAAAAGAAAAAATGAAGAAAAACACCATTACTTTTGCATTAAAAAACTATTAAAAAACAAAGAGAATACATCAAATTTGAAAAAGAAATCTAATATGTCCACAAAACATTTTCCCTTGTGTCCCCCTCCCCTCATTTTTCAAAAACTAAATTTTAAAAAATTAAAAATAAATCTACACAAAAGAAAAAAATGAGAAAAACCAACATTATTCCCATACACATTATTCTTTAAATTAACTTTTTTAAAACACACAAAAAAAACAAAAATATCTATGCTAGCACCCTCATTTTGATTATCATATTTATTTATTATGTATAGTCAAAAGCCTATAATGCCTATTGAGGATGTTGCTACTACTTGGAATGTGCTACATCGAGAGAAAGATATCGGTAGGGAAGACCTTCATGCTATATGTATTTGATAGTTAGAAAGAAGATTTGAAGATATTGACCTAGCAAGGATGTGATTGAGGGAATCCAAGTTGAAAGACAAGACAAATTTGGAAAGAAGCATAGTCTTTATCCTAAACTAGTAGAAGGAGATTAGATACTAGTTTATGCTAGAACTCATGATAAGAAGCACAAGCTTCATCTTAGGCTAATGAAAGAAGGAGATTGGATAGTGGTTTATGATAGAAATCTTGACAATCAACACAGCACTATTAAGAAGGCTTCAAAGAGATGATTTAGCCCATACATTGTGAAGTACATTCATAATAATGCTATATGACCTCTATGTGAGCTTGATGGTATGGAGCTAATTAAGGTTCCTATGGTGCAAAAAAAAAAAGCTATTGAAGAGAAGAGATGCGAATGAATCTTATGAAGATCAAGAAAAAGATAAATGTGAACATGCTCATACACAAGGAGCTTTTAAACAATTCCTACGTAGGAAAACTCATGAAATATAGGAAATTATCTTATTTTTCCTAAGTATGTATACATGGATTCCCTATGTATAACTAGGGAATTACATGCCCCACATCTTATGTTTGTGAATTCTATGCATACATGTATAATTTCCTTACATATAACCAATCAATTTTATTCCCCACATCTTAAACTAGGTATTTGTAGGTTATAAACTAGGGAATCTCATTTCCCACCTAGCATACTAAGGAATTGTAGGCCACACAACTACGGAATTTGGTTCCCCACATTTCATACTAGGGAATTACAAATATCCATATCAAGAATATATATTTTATGGGAGATTACAAATAGTCATAACAAGTCATAATTTGAGGGAAGTGGTCAACCAACAAACTAGACTTAAATTAAATGGTTACTCAATAATATAACATTTCTTTTCATCCCCTTTTACAAAATTTGGCAAAAATATTCTAGTTACTCCTCTAAAGATTATTTGGTGTGGTATAGCAAGCCTTGTGAAGGTAACTATATTGATCAACAATTTAATATTTAGCATCGTGTGACCTAGCCCAATACATATGAAAATTAGGAACCTATTATATGTGTTGTTTCTACATCTTCTTCCACACATTTTTTGTTCATGTGCATTGTAAAATGAGATAAAAATGATCCTTTTTTTCATGAGGGTAATGTCCTAAAATTAGCATCAACATACTTTTCTAATTCTATGGAAAGCTTCAACATAACTTGCATCAAAAGAAATATATGAAACTTACAAAGATGTTTCTTTCGACACACGAGATATGGACACATGAGAGGTTTTGATCTAACACATGAGATGTGGACTCAAATAATATTCTTTGGCAAGTGACATGGAAAAATCTGCACTCTAATTGGTCATGGAGGGCAAACTAGTGTTAATCGCCTCTATTTCAATGAGAGGGTAGGTGGTATTCGTAATTGTTCTATATCAAGATTGAAGGTGCAATTACAATGAGAGAATTGGAAGCTAGGTTGGGTTGAAGCATGTGACGAAAAACACATAAAAGATGGTCTTGATATCTATTTTTGTGGCCATTGGTTCCATGGCCAAAGATTCAGGGTGATGTGGATGTATTCTAATCTTGGGCCCTCTAGATGCAATAGGCCTCACTCTAGCAATCATGGAAGATTTGATTTTTTTACTTTATTTTTTTAGCATTTTTCATTACTATTTGTGGTCGCAAGTTAATGATCCAACATTATCCATAGGCTTTGGATTTTTGAAAGTGAAGGTATTATAACAAGCTAAAATCTTTGATAGCAATAGCCTATGGTCATTAACTTACAATAGCCTATGGTTATCTTTGATAGCAATAGTTCTATCCTCCTTTTGGTTTTGTACGAAATTTTTTATGCAGATTTCTACTTGACAACATTTTTTTTCCTCTAGAACAAATGAAGTTACCATGTCCTTATGATCTAGCTCCTGTAGCCAACATGTGAAGAATCAACATAAGCACCTTGATAGTCCTTGCACATAACCTTTTGCAGGTCCAAAACACTTTATTATGGTGACTACGTTTTCAATATTTGTAGGCAAGCTTCAATTAAAACATTTAGTCCCAATTGACCTAGTAATAGCATGTGTAAGATTTTCATTCATTGACGATAGTTGTAGTCAGTGATGAGGTTCAATTTCTTGTTCATGTAAGAAAAGTCTAGCTACTTATTTATTGTGGTTGGCCTTTTTGGTTTTACTATGGTTGATCTTGCAAACCTCATGTGTGAGGCATATGATCCACTTCAAATTTTTGTCATGGCTAGAGACAGTTGATGTGTGCTAAACTTCGACCACTACAAAAGACATAATGTCATGTGAAGTTGCACTTATACATCCACAATGGAGATTCAAGTAGGTTTAATGGGAATTTGTGGGAGTGGCTATTGATGGCAAGGTGCAACTCAACCATATTGCGAGAAATTTCAAGAAAGAATATATGGATATTGTAGCTTACAAATATCCTACTCCAGCTTATGAATATCATGTTATCTATTTGTCCTAATAAGAAAAGAAAAGGCTCAAAAAAAGGTTACAATAGGTGAAATGGTAGTAAAATGTGCCGTGTGTATTCTAATTTTGGCAAAGAAGCATGCAAAGACTTATTTGGACAAGGGAGGTAAAATCTGCATTTTGCAGGTGGTTTTGAGAAGAAAATGAACTGCTATAGATGCTAAAATCATCTCAACTACACAAAAATTGAAGATAACTATTGGATTCTAGAGGGCTGAATCTTGGAGGAACTCCAAATGATTGTAAAATCCATGAAGGAGGAGGCAAAAATTATTTCAAGATCTACTTCTGCAAGTGCCAATGTCACATGAGGAGAAACATTCCAATGTCATTTTAGAAGTATTGCATGCAAGCTAGATGCTACCTTGAAGACAATTTGGAAAGGCTTCTTCTTCTATGTGGCATCATCAATTATATGAAGAAAGTAGTGTCCTAATCAGGAGGGGTGTTGATTGAGACTACACCTGAGGTGTCTTTGCAACGCATGTATTAGGTATGTTATCTGTTTGCCTCTCTCACCTCTATGAGCTTCTAGCTCAACAATTCATATCTTCTCTTAGACATTGTATCATCCTATCTAGAGATTTGAAAATTATGGGAAGAAAATGAATGTAAGATTGACTTGGTAGATATGCATATTGCAAAGCAATGCCAATAACTATAAATGCAACAAGTTTCCAATGTAAAGGATACTTTTATCACAACAATGAGTTAGTGGGATGGTCTATTTTTTCTCGATTTTGATGGGTGTGTTTGATGGTTGATCCACTCTTGAAATAACTGCATGCATTAGGGCCATTGAAATAAAATGTTCACTTGCTCATGTTTCAATGCATTTGTAGAATGCATGTGTAGAATATACTCCCATTTATCATAGCTATGGAAGTACTCAGAAGAATTTCCAATGCAAGTTTGTGGCTACTACAAACTCCATTCAAAGGTCATTCACTTGCTTTACTAGGGTGTGCAATGATAAATTAGAACTCAATTATTATGATTTTTTTTGCATGAGACTATTTCGTCATGCAAAGTTTAAAGAGAATATAGAATAACATAGTTGTTTGTCTAATGCAGCTTGCTGATATTTCTTTTTCTCTTTAAGTACTAGCAGTTGATAGCCACATGAGCAAAACATAAGAAGCTCAAATACTTACAACATACTTTTGCACATTGCTTTAATGATGCCATAGAAAATGAAATTTGATTTATTAGAAAATGATTGGAGTAGATGGCAAGAGACTAGTTCCTCTTCTTGACTTGAAACATTAAAGAGGAAAAGAAATTTCAGCAAGCTAGAATCTAGTTCCTCTTCTTGACTAGTTCCTCTAGCTAGAGATGTTTAATGTTTCTTAGTTGGCCAGTCACACAAGTGAATGCAAAATTATAAGATCTTTCCTCGAGAAGAAAGTATAGACTTTGAGGGAAATTAATGGGGTTTTTACAACACACTTTTGGTATGGAAGAGTATGACAATAGAGAACTTTGCATCTCTTGCATATATTTAATTAACATAATTGAATGGAATGTTAATGTGACAGTCAAAGATTAGGCTCTTCCTCTTGGATTTGATTGCATATGCTTGATTTTTTTCCTTGATATGTCGTTATGCATGCCAAGAAGATTTTTTTCCTTGATATGTCATGATCACCTCTATTTCAATGGGAGAGAGAAAGAGAGAGAGGAGGAGGAAGAAAAAGGAGAACCAGACTTGTACTATGCATGTACTCTTTGAGAGAGAGAGAAAGAGAGAGAGTACATGTGAGAAGAGGGCATTCATTGCTACTGATTTCGTCTGTGCATACCTGGAGTTGTACTACCCAGTGTAACATAATCTACACATGCGGGCTTCATCACAAGGTGCGTATCGCTCCATTATGCCATATTTAAGCAAGTCATTTTTTTTGTCACGATTCTACTTTGCGAGCTCGATTTCTGGATATGGCGTGTGTCTATCCTTGAGATTTTTTTTCCCAAGTATGTGCCGGTCAAGGAAGGCCTATATTGAAGGATTTCAAGAGATTCGTTTAACATAATGTCTTTGACAGAGGCCAAGTTACATGCCACATAACTGGTCCCCCTTACTCTAGCATCGCCTACAAAATAAAATTATTTCAAGGTCTTTAGTGAGTTTAGTTGTATGTTTCATGTCTTATCAATCAAGAGGAGGTGAAGAGCTAATTGGTAGGACTCGCAAAGAGGTCGAGGTCAACCTGCAAAAGATTAGTCATATCTTAATATTTAGCAGGGAGGCAAAGTTGGTTCAAAGATGGGAGGGTGGACAACATGAGGGACAACAAAGAAGGGAGCCCCCCCCATAGGAATTTACTTGATAATGCGTGTGGTCATTTGGTAGTAGGGGAGCAGCAAAGAAAGGGCAATATGCTACTCATGTCTTCCTACAATATGTTATGACATGATGGGCTATTTAATATTCAATAGAGTGGCACACTACTTCAAAGAGGCAAGTCGACAACACAAGAGAAACCTGTGGACAATGAGGTGGATTCTAGTTTTTGGCAAGTCTTTGAGCTATGGTACTTTAGTGGGGATTAAGCTTGTTCTTGAGGGGGCTGTCCCCTCATTCAGAGAGGCAGAGATTCATGTTGACATTCAACATTAATACATAGCAGAGCAGAGATTCGTGCAATTTCTAGCATTTCTCACAAATGAATTGACATAAATTACTTATTTGCTGGAGCCATCCCTACAAGAATTGACTTGATATTGCATGTGGTCATTTGGTGCAAGAGAGCAGCAAAGAAAGGGCAATATGCTACTCATGTCTTCCTACAACATGTTATGACATGATGGGCTATTTAATATTCAGTAGAGTGGTGCACTGCTTCAAAGAGGGGAGCCTACAACATAGGAGAAATGGGTGGACAAAGAGGGGGATTCTAGTTTTTGGCAAGTCTTTGAGCTATGGTACTTTAGTAGGTGTTAAACATGTTCTTGAGGGGGCTCTCCCCTCATTCAAAGAGGGAGAGATTCATGTTGACGTTCAACATTAATACATATCACAGTAGAGATTGATGACATTTTTAGCATTTCTCACAAAGCATTGGAATAAATTGCTTATGTGCTAGAGTCATCCCCGTAGTAATTGACTTGATGATTCATGTGGTCGTTTGGTAGCAAGGGAGCAACAAAGAAAGGGGAATCTGTTGCTCATGTCTTCCCTAAATATGTTATGAGATGATGGGCTGTTTAATATTCAAAAGAGTGGTAGGCTCCTTCAAAGAGGGTACGACACAAGAGGAATGGGTGGACAACAAGGGGGATTCAAGTTTTAGGCATGTCTTTGAGCTTTGGTACTTTAACAGTGATTAATCTTGTTCTTGAGGGGGATCTTCCGTCATTCAAAGAGGCAAATTGAATGATTGGCTTGCTATTTTGAGGCTAGTGCTTGGAAAATTTGAACTGCAAGTCTAAACACATGTATTGAGGCTACTGTTTGGGCAAAGTGGATTATAGGCCTACTATATGGAGGAACTGAGAGATTCTATTGATGGGTATGTCATAATATTATGCTTACTATAAGGAGTGTGTCTTTCAGGGTTGAATAGATGAGCACTGATTGTGTAGGATGGTAAAACATTGGCTTAGTGGATGATTGCTATAGGTCTAAAGGCATGTATTGAGGCTAGTATTTGAGAAAATTGGATTATAGGCTTGTTATATGGAGGAAGCGAAAGATTCTACTGATGAGTATGCCATAATATTCTGATTGCTATAAGGATTGTGTGTTTCAAGGTTGAATAGATGGGCACTGATTGTGTAAGATGGTAAAACATCGGCTTAGTGATGATTGCTATGGCATGAAACAGATTTGGAACAGGGTTAAGGACTTGACTTTAGGCTTATGTGTGAGTTCATTTGGCAAAAGATAAGGGGGCTAAAATAATTTGAGGTTATGGATAGTTTTAATAGAAATTATAATAGTTTTACCTTGTATAGTGGTATTATGAAAGCTCAAACAATAGTTGATGAATGTCAATAAGCAACAAACTTGATGTTGAATGGGACACACTAAAATCCTGCCATCATGGGTGTCATGAAGGAAATAAGAAAAGATAATTATGAGACATCCTAGTCAAATTGGTAATGGATATGCCCCTTGTTCTCAATTGTCACACTTCGCACATTGCTAAGAAGTTTACCCAAAATTTGACAAAGATGGATATACATAATTATCTCAACCATCATCTGGTAATAGAAAAGTAGCAGTAAGGCATGGATTTGTGCCATGGGTAACAACAGCAGGAAAGAATACTTCATCCTCATCAACAATATCCACTTGCTGCATCTTCTTTTCTCAGCCATGCATTGGGGCAGGAAGATTGGCTACAGGATCAACTGCATCTTCATTTGTAAAGACATTATTTTCATCATTGGTTCCCTTTGATGGGGCAAAGAGATTTCCAGGCGTAGAGAGGTGGTCAGATTCTTGTTCATGATCTTTGATCATTGGAGCAAGGTCAGCCTACTATAGTCATGGTGGGCATGGGACAAAGGTTCTCCTAGGATTAGAATTTTGTAGGAAAAGTAGGCTTCAGGGCAACAAAGTAGGCTTCAGAACAAAGGTTCTCCTAGGATAAGGCTTTTGTAGGAAATGTAGGCTAGGACATCATTGCAACTATTTAATATATGCTAGGACATCATTGTTGTGAATGAATGGCATAGTTACTGCATGCTAGCAAGAAGTTTGAGAAGGAACAATTGGTGAACACAATAGCTATAACAACATAGCTATATATATGAATAGAAGGTATCCATAGATCATGGGAAAGAGAAGCAAGCTAGATCTAGAATGGTTGGTGCTTTGCCTGAGAGGGACAATCCATATATCAAGTCTAGCACTTTCAACTCTCTAAATCAACTGATCTAGGGGGGGTGGAGTTCTTTAATTGTTAGTGGTAGCTAGGTTAGTATAGGTCTTTCTAGATCTTTCCTTTTGATTGATAAAGGAGACACTTGTGGAACAACTTGTGGACTCATTAGGTCAATGGCAAGGTCAAATGGACATGTAATAGGAGCACCAATTGTGGGTCCATTAACGGCACCAAGTCCAACAAAGGTAGTGATTGGAACTTTTGTTTTTTTTTTTAATGAAAAACTACGTTGAAGGATCTTGATAAATGATAGCTTTGTGATCTGCTACAGAACATGACCATTATGTTTGTCATGCTCCTTCAATTGTATACTATTTTTATTGAGTTGCAATGCTTTAAGGGATTGCCTTAAACATTAGGCCCTTGCAACTGCTAAAGATGAAGCAAAAGGAGTAGCTAAATTACAGCAGATCATGATAGAATCAAGCTTGATAGAGAAGATAGCATCGTAGAAGACAAGGTTGTTGATGAACCTACAAAAATCATGGCATCATAATCTCTCTATAATGAGCTCTAAAAAGTTGCATTGGAAAAGCTCGAAGGAGCTATTCAAGATTCTAATTTTAGACATGTATACTTTTCACTCTATGCTATGTAAGTTCCTTTCACTTCTAACTAGTTTGAAGTTGAGTTGATGGTTAGTTTGCTTTTGCTATAGGGGTTGAAGGTGATTGACTCATCAGTGGAGAACTTGGCAACAGGAGCACGGTAGGCCTTTGGAATTGCTTTAAAAGGTGGGGCAAATTTCATCCAAAAGTGAGCACTTAAAGAGCTATTTTTGTTTTGGGTTGGAGTGAGGGGTTGGGTTTTGGTAGTGGCAAGCTATTTTTATAAACTTTTGATGAAAGAGATAGAACTCTGTGAATAAAGATGAATGACTTTTGTGGCTTGGACAATTTAATCTTTATGCAAAATAGAGCAGTTAGCTAAGAACTTTGCTAAGACATTTCAAAAGCAAGGAAGCTTCTCTTACAAAGCTAGAACTCTTGCCCCCCCTAGCTGCTTGAGGTGCCTTTTTGACATATTTTACAACTCTAAGTAGTGCTGGGATAAATCAAAAGTACTCTTAAGGGTTTTCTTATGAGCTGTGTGTAAAATATAATAAATCAGTTTGGGTCTTAAAACTAGTTTTTCCTTATGGGATGTATTGAAGGGTGGGAAGGCTATAACAGCTAAGGGCCTAGAGATCCTTGAGTATGTTGGGAGGGAGGCTATAAATCTTGATGACAATATTCTACCATGTTGTAGAGCCTTAATGTGAGTGATTTTTTGTAGTCCTTGAGTATCTTCAAGAATGGAGCAGTTCTTCTTATTGTAGAAAGTCATTTGAACTTGTTGGTGATAGTATTCTACCATGTTGCAGAGCCTTGATGAATGATGAAATGAAGAAGATAAATATACAAACGGGTTGTCAAAACTACCTCCATGAGCTAATCTCTATGTCCACTTAAAAATCACAAATGAATTGGGCTAGCTAGCCAAAGGCTACCAATAAATAGCTAAAAATAGCCCAACAAAATGACCAGATCTAGTGAGCAGTTGTTTAAAATAGTTGAGTACACATAAAATAAGTAGAAAATCGGTGATTTGTGATGCCGCACTGCCACTTGCCTAGTGAATGTCTGCTAACCTACCTAGAGTGAATATTGCCTCCTTTGTATGCTTGACCTTTTGGGCATGGTCATTTATCAAGATTAGATCAACTATATAAAGCACAAATAATGCATGCCCTTTAGTTGAGGTGTGGACATACAATTGGGGATTGGAAGAGGAATGCCAATATTCTAACTTCCCTTAGAGAAACAAGTCTATCTTCTTATTCCAAGCACGTGGAGCCTATTTGAGGCCATAAAGGATCTTCTTCAATCTCTACACCTTGCCATTGGATGAGGAAAAGTCAGGAGGTTGCTCAACATAGATCTCCTCCTACAAATCTCCATAAGGAAAGAAGACTTGACATATTCAAACCAATAAACCGTCCAACTCATATGGCTGGCTAAGGCAAGAATGGCTCTAATGGTAGCCATTAAGGCTATAGGTGCAAAGGTGCCATGGAAATCCACCCTCCGATTTCTGACATGGAACGTAGCAAGGAACACGTCTCCTACTATGTTTCTTGTCAGGAACATGGATAGGGAATGCCAGGTGGCATCAACTTACCCAGGTCGATTGCTCACTTGATTTGTGCTTGCTCACACTCACTTCCACCTTCCGCAACTCTCCTTGACTATTTTGCTCTTGCTCTTGCTCTCAATTCGTGACTGTGTAGCACGTCAATAAATTTACATATAAACAAGCATTTTCGTGACATAATAAAAAAATCCTATATACAAAAATATTATCGATTTCGAAACTTTTTCTTGACATAGGAAAAAAAATCCTATACAGTGAAAAATTCTTACGTAATTTATTTGATGTGTATCATGTCATATTTGAAATTAACTAAAAAATCTCTATATAGTTTTCTAGTTGAAAATTTGCTATGTAATTTCCTACTTAGAAATTCATGTAAGTAGAAATATGTAAACTAAGGAAAATATAATATTTTCAAGTTAGAGAAAAAGTAGAATCACATAAGAAAATTTCTATATAGAAAAATTACCATATGTAGGGAAATTTTCCTATGTATAGAAACATATGAAAATTTTCCCACATTGGAAAAGTTTTCTACATAGGAAAGAAAAAAAAAGGAAATGTCCTATCCATTCCCTAGTTAAAAGTACACATAAGTAGGGAAAGTAAATAATAGTAAAAATGGAACATTTCCTAGTTTGAGACATTAGGGAATCGCATATGAAATTTCCATAGGGAAAATTCCCTACATACGAGATTTTTTCTATGTAGGGAGCTTTCTATGTGATTTCCTAGTTTCTCTAACTAGGAAAGGTTCCATTTTCCATATTATTTACTTTCCCTACTTATGTGTATTTTTAACTAGAGAATTGATAGAGAATTTAATTTTTTTTCCTATGTAGGAAATGATTAAAAGTTTCTTATAATATTAGCCTAGTAGATCAAGAAGGAAAAAAAGATGAGGAGATCAAATATCCTTGAAGACTAAAAGAGATGGTATATATGTCAAAGGATATGTAGGTTTAGAGGGAGTGGATGTCATATGGTTTGTGGATTAGTATTTGAAAACTCCAAGAATGAACATAAATGGGTGTCCTAGCTATATGCATATGGGATGATACTTGCCCTATCTCCTTGATGGTTGCATATATTCTATGCCAATATTTCAAGTGAATTAGGTAAGATTGGAGCCATTGAGAAGAAATGATATATACTCATTTATTTGTGGGAAAAGGGAAACTCTACTTAGAAAAAATGAATATCTAATATGCATGATGCAAGTCTTGGATGATGACAAGGGAGACTAGCACAACTTGCAGGATAAAAAGTTGGGCGAGGCTATTCAAAAGAGGACTTTTATATAAGCCATTATTATCCTCAAGTTTTCTACTGCCATGTATTCATCTCCTCTCTCTTTAGCCTCTATTGATTTGTCCCTCATGAGATATGCGTGTACTTGATCATGCATTATTTCTTCTTATGAAAGTATTGACTTTGCTTTTACATGGGATTCAAACATGCAACTAACCTTTGGCAACAAGTTGCATAGTAATTAAAATAAAGCTAGTATACTATTGTACCAAGGCACGTTCTAAAGCATGTCAAATATTCTCCTCTCTCCCTATCTTCTTTTTGTCATTCCCTCATCATGTGCACATGTACTTCATCATGCATAACATCAATGCCCAATTGATCTACTATCTCATCCATAGCCTCTTCAAAAACTGATACATCATGCATGCATTTATAATCAGTTTGAATATCTTTCTCTTTATGTATTTGATTATTTTTCCCATTCCATATTTTTGAACAAGCTCTTTCTACATGTGTTCTTTGCACTACACATTGAGTCTCTTGCTTTGTGCACCATGATATACACACCCTACTCATATTGATAAGATCAGTCTCCTATAACCACCCAAAATAAACATGTATAAGCAATGTAACATAGTATCTATGTTGTTAAAAGACATATCAAACCTTTAGCAAGATCTTGTATCTCAAAACAATGATGCACAATTTCTTTGACCTTGATTGAGTGATTCAATGTCAAGCTCACCATTATTTGTTATGTGTTGAAAGGAAATCCTTTAACATTTTTACTTTTGGTACTCATAAAATGAACATCTAAACCTCATCCACTTCTCAAAAAATAATTTTTAACCAAGCTCCATCTCTTTATCATCAAAGTCCATTGGAAATGTATTTGAATTGCAACAAAGTAATGAGCTACAATGAACATAGGAATGCTACAATATTTGTATGAGTGGTGCTCTCAAAGGACTATATCATCTCATGGCTTAAAAAATGCCACTCTATCATCTTCTTTAATCTCTTTTTTCTAAGGTTCAAACTTTATAACCTCTCCAAATTCCCTATTCACACCTTTCCTGCTCAAATTGGCTTAACATAGCCATTGCTCACATTGCCTATTTTAGACTGCTTTATTTTTAGCGTCGTTCACACTATCTGTTGCCCCAAAATAGCCTGAATGATGTCAATTGCATTCATATGCAATGGTTTTATTAACTCTTGTTCTTTACAAATCTAGCCTTTGGAAAATCTTGTTTTCCAAGGATTTAGAAGTGTTGTGGAAAAACACCCTGTAAGACCTCTCCATAAAAATCATGGCTTCAAATTCCAAAATTTCATTTGACATTAAAATTTTCAAGGGTGGCGAGAAGTATCATGCTTGGGCAACCCAAATGCAGTTTGTTCTCATCCACAAGAAAATACGAATAATAATCTGGGATAATACATTATTAGAAGTAACTCAAGAATAGATAGAGAAGGATGAACAAGCACTTGATTTAATTGATTTACATCTTGTTCCATGCCTTATCCACCACATTGATATCAAGGGAATAGCAAAGGAAGCCTGGGAGGAGTTGAATTAAATTATTTTGTACAAAGAAAAAACTAAAAGAGATGTACTTAAAATGGATTTTTATAGTTTTCACTCATGCATAAAAAACTATGAATAGTAAACTAGGTAATATACTAGCATAAATAACTAAAGAATAGATAGAAAAAGATGAATAATCACTTGCTTTAGTTGATTTATATCTTGATCCATGCCTTATCGACCACATTGATATCAAAGGAATAGCAAAGGAACCATGGGAGGAGTTAAATTAAATTTTCGGTGCAAAGAACAAAATCAAGAGGTGCACTTAAAAATGGATTTCTATAATTTGCATCATGAATACAAGGATTCACTTGCAAAATATATATCAAAATTAAGAAGCTTAATCATCAAACTTAAAGGTATCCAATGTTAAGATTCCTTAAAAGGATGCAATAGTAATGCTACTTGTAAACCTACATAAGGAGTATGCATCTTTGAAAGATTCACTTCTTACCCATGAGCCACTTAACCTTGAAGGATACATATCCTCAATTATTTTGAAAGAGGAGGGATGTAAAGAGTATAATCAATGTAAGAATATTAGACATCATGAAGATACATGTAGGTTCAGAAAACAATCAAACTCCATGGAGAAAAATAACCAAGAAAAAAAGATAGAAGGGAACCTTTTTTGAAGACAAGAATACGTAAGGACTTGAAGAGAACTTGACCAGACACTAGCAATAGCCATATAATGCACCTAGTTATAGGGACAATTAATCATTGTAAAAGCAATCAATGTAACCACATGACCACCTTATAGTAGCAGAGCAAGGCATCAAGGGGGCATGTTAGAATATTTATATTAGTTATATCTTTCTTGTATGAAAATGTAATATGAACTAGACCATAGTGTTGAGATATAAGGATGTTGAGTTGGATGGATAAAGATTTGAGGTGACAAGTCAAACTAGACTCAATACAACGTATCTAATGTACTCATGTGCCCATTTAAAGAGGAAAGCGCTATGCAATGTAATGTGTGGTTTTCTTTGTTCTCTCAAAATTATGACCTATCTTGTCTATGAGCCTCCATGAACCTCTTGTTCTTTCATGAAGGTGTGTTTTTTAGGAAAGAATATGTTGCATCTCACAAGTACACTTTAAAAAAACTAGAGGCATTGATAAATATATTTTTGGCATCAATATGTTTTGCATCATCAATTTATATAGGTATAAATGCAGGTTTGTACTCCACATGTTGTAGTAAGATTGTGTATGTTGGGAAAGCATGTATATATTATGGAGAGCATGAGAGAATATCTAAGAGAGAGCATGTATGAGAGAGAATGTATGTGTATGGAGAGAGACAGAGAGTATGTGTGGAAGAGTATGTATCTGAGGGAGGGAGACAACAAGTATGTGAGAACGATGAATGCTACTTAAGAGAAACTAGAAAACAATATTTAAGGGATAAAACATCTCACAAAACATCAACCAATATTTAAGAGATGAAAAACATTAGCATCTTAAATATGATATCTACAGGCCATATATATTGAAGTGAATTTCCCCTAAATCCATCCCATGCCTAGCGTTGACTACTTTGTAAATCTAGTGAACATCTACTTGCACAATTAGCCATTGTGCCCACTATATAGTACATATTCAGCCACATATTGTTAATGCATGCATATCATATGATGAATTTGTAAGTTCACAAAGTAGCTTCATGAAGAAAAGACTAAGCTTGGCTTCTTTGACCAAGTTAGCCCTTAGAAGCCAAGGTTACATGGATGTTCATATTGTTCCTTTATTTCTATGATGTGTGTATATTATTGTTATTATTAGACAAATTAAAATTATCATACCATCCCACATTTGGATAGCTAGCAAGGACAAGATATGCAAGAATACATATACCATGTGTGCCAATAATTTGTGAAAGCTCAAAGGCTCAATGTAGTTGTTTATTTGGGCTTCTGGCTATCATGCACCTAATGTAGGTGATGGTTTGGAGTAGCGGAGCCACCACTTTAAGTTAATGGACAAACTATATGAATGCTTAAGCAAAGTGCAACATGGTAGAGAGATGGATTAACGGGTCTGAGTTGAAGTGTCAAGTACCATGAGACATGCACATAGACACACGATTTATCATATACATGCATGAAAGAGAGGAGAAATTTAAGTTGCTTATACATTCTCACATCCAATGTTCGCATTAGTGACTACTGAGAGCAACTAGTACCATTTCATTGCACTTTCGCGTCATTGGCAAGGGTAAGAGGAACTAGCACTACTTTATTACATTGGGGGCAGCTACATTTTTCTCTCAATAGAGAATAGCGTTTCATTGCTTGAGCTTTCGCGACTTGGCATCTAGATTCCCCGAAGTACAAAACTTCAGTAAAATTAATTGCTAGTTGCGCTTAGATGTTCAAGCTCAATTATCGCCTAGTGAGACTTTCCACTGCACAATTTCCTGATCCAAGCTTCCACTGAAGAGAGCGAGATGGCGGGAGGGCGGCTGCAGTACTAACAGGCGTAGGTATTTGACGGGGGCGGTGTGCTGCTGAAGGATAGCGATGCAGCAGCTCTTATTCACTCCGTTATTTGACGGGGGCGGGTATTCTGGAAGAGTGTTGTAGTACTGCAAGAGTACTCGAACGGTTTTGTCAGCAGAGCCGCTGCAGAGAAGGCCGGACGTGAGGCACAACACGGCCTGGGGGTGGCCCTGCAGGCAGGCCGCCAGCCTCCACGTGCTGCTGCCAAGATCGCCGCCACCATCCTGGAACGGCGACGATGACAATGATGATGACGACAACTGCCAGGCCTCTGCTACACGAGAATAGCTGTGTCCCCACCCCCGGAGAAAAGCACTAGGGAGCCGTCCGCGCTCTCTACCACCGTATTGACGGCGGCCCTGTAACCTTCCAAGGCGGCTACCACATAATGCGTCATCGACGCAAAACTTTGCTTCTTCTTCTTAATATTACTACACTATGATGAGTGTTGTCCGCCGAGGCCGTATACAGATGACGGCCGTCCACAGACACCGCTGCCATGTTGATGGCATCGTCGTGGGCTCGCCACGACTCCACGCACCTGCCCTTGCTCCACACATTCATGCTCCTGTCCCACGATCCCGAGTACAGCAGGATCTCCCCGTCACAAGTGCATTTGACGGTGGCCAGCGTCTAGATCTTGTCTGCCTGCTCCATCCACAGCCGCTTGTGGTGACGCCGCTCTCGAACGTAGTTGCTACGGAACATGGACGCGGTCAGGCACTGTCTCACGCGCCGGCATCAATCGCGAGCAATATCCCTCTGAGGCTCTGAATTCTCCACAAACGAATCCTCTGATCTTCGTGCGCAGTGAACACTCTGTCATTATCCGCCGCCATGACAAAAACTTCAGTGACGCAAGCTACTTTATCCATCGCAGAAAGATGCCGGCAACAAGAAGAGAACTGTTCCTCGCAGGCAGAAGCAAAGAGATGCTGCTGATCAAAATGGTGATGAGTCGATGACTTTGAGTCGCCATTAATGAAGCTACCACGAGAGCCGCTTTTGCGGTTTTAGTACCACACCGACGGCCATTCAGGACCGTGATGCATTCATAATAAACTGCCGCTATAGTATCACTGGAGGCAAGGCTTAGCTGATCTCGCTTCCTGGCGGTCTGCATTCCCATGCAGCTCGCTCCGGCGCATCAGAGGACATGCCTATCATCATCTCTTGAAGCTTCCTACTTTGAGTTGGCCTTACGAGTCTTGATGCAGATAGATGAGGGAGAGAGAGCAAACAGGGATCCAGAGTGAGTACGATGGATAGAGTCAATCCCTAGGCAATCATAATGTGTGTAGGTAATCCCCTTTTGTCAAGGGAGAAATATCAAGCACGACCGATATTGAAGTCCATAATCAAAGGTGGTGTGATAAAGAGTCAAGACGAGTTCCCAACTGAAAACAATCATTCAGAAGACAAGTTCCATGCTATGATAACTATCCTTCCCCAAGCACTCATTATATGGAACTCATGATTTCACAACACGAAAGCCAAAAATCAACACATCAACTTCAGTTTTAGTGGTCGTTCCAACTTCCAATCCAAAAGCTATAGATTCCAAAGTGGATTCTGAATCGATCGAAATTGACAAGGTTCACTATTGCTTTTAATAAAAACCAAGCAAAACATGCCACTCTTCTATGAGCATGCCCAAACTATTAGTCTAGTCTTATGGATGTACCACAAGCTCAATAAATTAGAGCTTTGTCAATGATTTGGTTAATAAGTAATGTCAAGCGAACTAGTTTTGTCATCCTTTCTCTTATATTTATTTAGCACATGCTTGTCGTAAAAGAGATGTCAATTGAAAAATAGACATGTCTAGTTCCTTAATTGAAAATTTGACATGTCTAATTCCCCAGTAGTAAAAATGCAATATTTTATCAACAAGTTTATTATAAGTGTAACATGTGTCATTACAAGCCTTGCATCGAGATGGTTACCAAAAGCGGTGTAGCTTATTAATTAGAACAATCATCAAATTGCAACAAAGGAGAATGCAACTTTTTGCAATAAGAAAACAAAGACAAATTTCTTAATCTCATCATTACAGAAAACGATTTCCCCATGCAATATTCTTCTATCATTTTCTCCATACAAAAAGGTGTTCATCTTTAAGCTTTTTTCAATCTCAAAACATAAAATGTGTTTGCTCCTATTTTAATGCCTAGTGACTTATTTGACTTATTCACTTAATAATAGGACCAATTTGACAATGTACTCATATACTTATTTGACCATGACAATTTTTTTTTTTGCAATCCCATAAAAATAACTTATCAATAACTCTCCAATGTTATTTTAATAACATTAACTAGATGAAACTTGTGATGAAACTTGTGACCTTGATGGTATTCTCACTTTTTCAACTGTCAAGCGATTCTCTTGGGGAGTGTATCCTCCTTCTTAGGTAAAGGACTCTCTTATGGGACAATCGTGAGAGTATCTTATGCTTTGGATAGATGGTCTTGAGAATATTTTTGATGGAGGAGGATTGTATTCTTTACATAGGGATACTTAAAAATAAGAAATCAAAGTGTATGTAAATAAAATCGGGTTACTTGTTCCTCCAAAGAGAGAAAAAGATAATCCTTGATTGTTTGTTAATCTTGGTCCTTATTTTTAAAGAAATAATAGGGCAATCACAAAGTGCTTGATATCTTGGGTATTTGATCCTCTCATGAAGCATTTTGCTAGATAACGGTATTTAAGAATGTGTAACCTTTTTTAATAGGCTAACATTCTAGTGTGGGCAATGTTAGTTCATTATATAGTTATTGCTTGATATTGTTTGGAGTATATTGTTCTTAACCAAGAAAAAATTAACTCATTAGTCTTTATTTATGATTAGTTTAGAAATGTGATTTAATGTTGTACTTATTGTTTGTAAGTTGTGTAAACGTTACTTATTGAGTAATTATGTAACATTACAACATAAGTATGTGTACACAATATGTATACATGTGTCTATGAATGTTCCTATTGAGTAAAGTTTTGAATGTTCTAAGTATTGTTGCATATTTACTTGTGTCTATGCATATCCTTAAAATATAAAAGCAATCAATGTTCCCCATCATTAGTGTATGTTTACCTATTTTTATCATAATTTTTTCATGTCTATTTTTAATTCATCACATACATTAAAAATAGACAAACTTTTTCATTGAAATGACTAGAATTGGCTACTTATATACAATCGTTCAAATGATATAGGAATAGTATTTGTGTATGTATATAATATGTTTCTTATTATTAATTAGACTTAACTTGTATATTGAAGACTATAAATTTAGATAATTAAATAATTATCTATTTGTTTGTTTATTCTATGGATTTTATCATATATTACTTATCTCTTTGTTTTGTTTTGTTACAAGCATTTGTTGTACATTGCGATTAGTAAAATTATACAAGAGTAGTCAGTGATCACTTAATTGCTATATCCATGTGTAGCATTGTAGTATTATCCAAGAATATAAGGGTGCCAATTCCCCAACTTCCAAAGATAACCAATTCTTCATCCGTAGACTTGCCTAATGCAAAGTCAAGTTTTGGTTGCAAAACTCACTGATGATAGAGTAGCAATTTTCCAAAAGTCTTTCAGGTGGATATATGCATTGGGAGTGCAAATTTTGCCATATCATGAAGTCTAGTGGTGTAGCTTGCATTAGCAATTATTTCCTTGGTAGCGTGAAGAAATCCATGCATATGTGCTAACACCTAGTTCCCAAACAAGCAACCAAGGCAAGTTGAGAGAACCATGAACGCAAGAAGGCTTCTATTGCAAGAGTGTCATGTGAAGAAGTCCATGCATGTGTGGTAATACTCAACTCCCAAACAAGCAGCCCACCAAGGCCATTTCAAAGCACCATGAATGCAAGAAGGCTTCTATTGTAAGAGTGTCATGTGAAGGAGTCGAGATGTTTGACTCACATGTCAAAATCTCATAGTGGCAATATGAAAATGTGTGCACAAGAGGGAGAAGAGAGCTCAAAGTACAAGAGAAGGATCTTGCTTAATAAGTTGGTCAAAAATAACTAGAGTATACTCTCTTATTTATTGAGAGTGACCCTTAGGGATATTTATATAGCCCTTTGGATAGATAGGGTTAGGGTTTCCCCCCTGCCCTCTAGTCCATTCACACCTCATATTCCCTCATGCACCCTTGCTTACACAATGTTTCTCTTATATACTTCTAACACTCCCCCCAATGCCAAGGTGGCATTGGATTATATAGAATATAAATGATTCTTTCCCCCTCAATCATTAGCAGGATGCCTTTATAAAGTGGGCTACAAGGATGTATATGGAAAGATGACACAATAGATACTAAAAAAGGTGGTCATCAAATGCTTTGGAGACATAGTTTACCTCTAATTCTTTTTGTGCTTCCAGGGAGTTAGGAAATTTACTAGTGATATATCATGTTTGCTTACATTTGTTACACCTTATCTTATTGGGTTACTTTTTTCAATAGTTGCTTACAATATGTCCATTTTTACTGCAAAAGGAACATTTCATAGAAATAGTATGGACCAAGGGTTGATCACGGATTGTTGAGGTAGATATTGATCTAGTGTTGCCTTACTTTTTCTTTTCTCCTCATCTAGAAAAGATTAAGTGACACCTTCAAGTGTAGGATTTGGTATATTTGTTATAATAGCTATAACATTTGGGAAGACTTTCCTTACACCTTTTAAAAGTATTACAATGGCATCTTCTTTAACAAAATGGAGCTTGGACTAAAGCCGATTGGGCCATTAGTCCCTTCATGTGGGAGATGAGCTTTCTCAAGTCTTCTCCTTGCTTGTATTCCAAGCCAAAAAACTCTATTTTGATGAAGGTTTTGGAGTTATTTCCTCTTGCATCATACAACTCTCTATCTCATCCCACTTCTCCTTTGCAATTACAAGTTGATTAACATGGTGGATTAAGGATTCATCCAGATGCAACATTCTTATGGCTTGGGCTCTTTCATAATCTTCTAACCTATAGGGTTGGATGGGTTAATTACCTTGGTCCCTTTGATGAAGGATCAGTAACCACTCTCCATGATTTTATACTTCACCAATACTTGCCATGGATGGAAATCTCTCCCATCAAACTTGGGGATTTGAGGTCTTACATCAGCATATGCAATGGTAGGAAGGTCTTACCGATTGCACAAGGCAAGGGCAATGTCTATTCCTTTATAAAGCATGCAATAAGAGCATAAGTAATGAAATGATGCTTAGATAGCAAGCTAAAATTCATTTAGACCAATTTGATGAAGAGATGAAATGGTATATGCATTTATAACAAATGCATAGCCTTACGGTGATCAAGAAAGAGATTATCAAAGTTAAGCATATGCTTAAGGTCTAAAAACCTAATCTCCTCAAGACTGAAATTCAACATAAAACCTCTTCCACATATTGATTGGAAACAAGATCATGACTAGGAAATGTAGCATCAGTACTTAGAAGCACTCATCTCACATTATATGCCTACAAGTGGGCTTTTAAAATTAATGATATCCACCAAGTGTGTCCAGCCCTGAGATGGAGCTTGTAGATTTGCAATGAGCTCCAAATAAGGTTGATCATTGATTAGAATCATATTAGAGTTAAAATAATAATTGAGTTTAAGAAAACCCTAAAGCTTGCAATGAAGGTTTCATGGTTTCCAGGAGCTACAGTTAGGGTTTGATTTAGTGTAAGCACCAAAGAGAGTGTTTTGCCAAACCCTTTTAGGGTTAGAAGGCCCACTTGGGGGGCTACAAAATCCCTATGTGGGCTTGGAAGATTGCACCCCTCGTAGCACGTAGCATGACACTGATCTTCACATTGTCAAAATTTCATCTGATTCTAGAAAAGTGGCAATGTTAAGCTATATGGAAATGAATTTTGGATTTTGAAGTGTTAAGATGATATAGCTTGAGCTACGAAAGTGATGTCTAGAAGAAATTGTGAGCTAAAATGATCTCTTTTGGCCACACCAACTCATCGAGGGTTTGCAAGTTCGTCCTTCCAATGGACTATGTGTAGGATTAGGGTTGTTAAGACCTGCCCTTGTAGGGATATTGAAGCACCCCTTTGCGAAGAATATATTCTAATAATTTCAACTTGCCATCTAGCACGTCCAACTCTTTCTTACTTTTGAAGTGCGGTAGCTTGATGGTCTTTTGAATCTATCTCACTGCCTTTTGGCATACTCTAAAAATTTTGTCCCTATTGATTGAGATTCGAAAACTGCCACTTATTAGCAGCTCCTGCCAAAGACACCACCACTTGGGACCTAAAAATGGGCCTCACATTGGCTCTACGGGACTAGATGGGCCTCTACTACTCACCTAGAACCACCCCACACGGCCTCACGGGCAGGAGCATCTCTAAGAACTTTGCGTTTATAAGATTTTGTAGTCCAACGAATAATTGTTTCCCCACTCCTCAAAGGGAGTCCGTAAACATGTTGGTGTTATACACCACATAGCACACCTTAAATGGGCCTCACATTGGATCTAAGACACTAGCCAAGCCTCTACTACTCACCTAAAACCACCATACGACCTTGCAGCGGCGAAGAGCATCTCTAAACTTTACATTTATACGATTTTGTAGTCTAACGAATAGTTCTTTCCCCACTCCTCAAAGGGAGTCCGTAAACATGTTGGTGTTATACACCACGTAGTACACACACCCCTCAATTGATCACTGCGGCTCCACTACAACTCTCCTACACCACAGGGATTGGCCCCAAGCTGCATTGTGAGCATAAAACACATTCGAAACAAAGTCTACTCTTTTAATTAAATGATCCAGGAGATAATATATAAACCTCACCAAATAACTCCGAAGGAACCCAATATTTAGCCCTACGACTTGGGATACCTCACACTCTCTACGTCAATCATCACTCATACAAACATGTGCTATGCATCCATGATATGATACCATATGGTGCATCAATGCAAGTGTGTACATGAACATCCTGCTCAAACAAATTTATTCATTAAAAAAAATCAAAGACAATGCAAAGATAATTATTTTCATGATTTCCTTCTACTATGATAATGCTTTGTTACTTAGGGCTAGTACCGAGCTTCCTTGTGCTACTAGTCCATTTTTAATTTTAAACAACCACAAACTCTATATGATGTGCACCATTAAACATTAGTATTTAATGTACTTTATCCACTCAACAACCCCTTTCTCCCTATTGTTTAAAATTTTGCATGTGTTGATAGGTGTAAGGCATAGTTTTTAATGTATTTTTCTTTATGAAAGCGATAAAAACTCACTCTAACAAAGAGATAGGATTGAACTAAGGCTAACCCTTATGCTTCAGATCTATCACACATCCACAAACATAAACCTAGTTTAGGTTGAATGAACTTATGGAAAATGATTTTCTTAGCATGTTCCATTCCATGGGAATAATAAATGCACACCAAAAACCCAAAAACCGCATATTTTTCCTTAAATCGCCTAGTCTTGGGTTTCACATGTTTTACATAAAATTATTATACGACTGCTTTTTTAATGATTCCTTCAAGATGACCAATCAATCAAAGTATGGATGATCGAATACAATCATTACTAACCATTTCAAGCAACAATTGATCATAAAATGATAAAATCTACATCTTTCTCATAAAACTGCTCATTATGACGTATGGTTTTCAAACTTGGAGGCCCGTTGACGCTTTTTCACAGCTTCTAACAATCCATCCAACCTCGATTCACATCTCTCTCCACTCCTCAATCGTTGTATAATCAAAAACCTCTATCTTAGCCCATCTCCCTCTCTTTTACATTGATCCATGATAACAAACACCAAGAGGAGAGAGGAGAGAGGAGAGAGAAAGAAGAAAATCACATCATTTTACTCTATGCATCATTTTTTATTATTTTTGAAGCAATGGAGGGTGAAGAATTGATGCATCTTGTTGCCTTGATGATTCCCTATATGATGTTGATCCAAAAATCATAAAACATTACAAGCGTGAGGGCGAAAAAAAAAATGGTGCCCCTCCTTGCTCCCCTTGGTTTTGATAAGTTATGACTCTTCAAATCATGAGACTAAAAAAACATTTAAGTTTTGGTTTAAAAAACCGGTTCAAAGTTTTGTATTCGCACTCTCTCCAAGTGGTTTTTTTACTTTTCAGAGGGGCAAACGAGATCAAATTTGAGATCTTTCTAGATGGCTAGCTTTGTGATGTTGAAATCTATAAATCTAACCACTATCATGCACTTTATCACTTTCAAATCATATAGCTGCTTCATAATGTGAAAACTTGTGAGGATTAAATAGGGGGTCAAACAGAATCCCATCGACGGGGGTCACTATCGATGACAAACCAAGACTTGCATTGGGTTCCTGGCATCAAACTCCATCTAAGGAAACTCCAACTCATTGATCTACATGAAAATTTGGTTTTTTACGACCTCTCGGGCTCTTTTTTGCTTCAAAAATATCCTTTAAAATCTGCTCTCACCAACATCACCTTTGAAGTACCAAAGCAATTTGTGTAACAAATAAGCACATTTTGGGAGCTTCATTGATAAAATCTCAAGATTCTAGACATTCAAATTATGTATTTTCTATGTAAAATCCATTTTAAAATGATTGTAAATGCATGGCTCAAATCTTTAAAGTCATGACTTTGTGGATGTGTTTTTAAAGTTTCAAAGAAGCTAGGAGATTGTTCTTTGCAAATGAATAATAAGGTCTCTTAGACCTTAATTCAAAATTCTAGTATGAAATATTAAAATAATAGAAAAAAAAGAGGTGGTTGGGAGAGGGCATAACACATTTAGATGCCTCTTCCCTCTTCTTTTCCTCTTCTCTTCTCCTCATCCCTTCTTGCAGAATTCTCTTTCTCTCTTCTGCTTTCTTGCCTTTTCTTATATAGAGTTAATGGATACATTCAACACGCACTACAAGAGAAAGGCCCTATAGACGTGCACTGTACAGGTGAAATAGCGGGCACCTTTATAAGCGCGTGTATCAGCGCGTCTATTCACGCTAGTATACAAAACGCGTCTATATACCCGTGTTTATAAACGCACATATTTTTCATTTCTCATAAAGTCCCTAAATATGACCAAACATCTTAACAACTAGTATTTGTTTGAATACATTACCAACTTTACTTCTTTCTTAGTATTACAAATATACATCCAATCATTCAAAGCTAATTATATATATATGCTACAATGAATGATCAATCTCATCTTCAATGAGATCGGCCCTTGCTAGAATATCTACCTCTAGGTCTATGTTACCAATAGGCAATGAAACAAATAAGTCTATCCCATTGTCAGAAGTATATTTATGCTCAATTTCTTCATCATCATATGCAGCCATATTATTATCCTCTTCTGTGCTTCCTTGAACATCCTCGCGGGGATCATCTTGCACTGCATCATGTATATCATCGATCATGGCATCATCATGTGCATCATCATTGATTGTATCATCATTGATTGTTGGATTGTCATCAACTATCTCTATGTTGGTAGCATTTCCATATATTGGTTTTGAACAATTAGATATGGGGATGACATGCCACTATCAATTATTGTTTACCATTGGGTGATACAAAACCTGCATTTAAAAAACAAAAAGTAAGCAACTTAGATATTTATTGTATTTTGAGAATGTATCAAGAAGTAATATACATAAAAATAAACAGCTTCTAATATACATGCTCGCATTGTTGAGGTAGTACAAATGTGTAATTCTTGCCTTGGTGAAATTTTGTAGAGTCAATCACTACAAAACCACTTGGATGACGTCTAATTGTGTAATTCTCACCCGTTGTTACTACTTCTTTAAACCACTTCACATCTAGCACATATATAAAAATTCGCCTAAAGTCAAGCTTCAAAATATCTTGGATCAAGCCACAATAACCTTCCATGGTGCCATTAGTATCCTGGAAGTTTGCAAGGATACCACAATCCTGGAAGTGCACTTAAATGTTCTGGATATGGGACATTACATCCATGTCTAGCACGAAATGTTTGCCTTACTCTTCTTGCCCTTGCTTCTTTATATAGTGTCACCCATTTGCTCATTACTTCGCTGTTAAGCACACAAAATACATTTAACTTACGAAGTTCCTCTTTCATTAGACTTTTACTCCTTCCTTTTCCTTGAGGTATTATAGAGGTCATCCTCAGATCTTCATTATCTTTCCATAGTCGTGGTAAAGAGGAGTCCACTTTAGTAAGATATTCAGAGATTTGTACAAGGGATGATTGCACTAACCAATCCTCCGCCATGCTTCCCTCGGGCCGTGCATTTTGCCTTACAAAATCTTTTAGGGTTTTCATAAATCACAAATTGCATGAACTACCCCACAAATTGCGATCTCATCAATCAGATGTACGAGTAAGTGTACTTGAGTAGTCAAAATGGAGCGAGGAAAAGTTTCCTCCACCAAACAAACCACCTCAATGGACAATACTTGAGCCTCTTGCAACGTATTTGGATCGATTTCCTTCAAACTCACAAATCTACCGCGATTGAGAACGATGATTAGTTTTGTCCATAAATTCAAGCGGGTTTACTATGTGATGTACATAATATGTAAACTAAAAAATAAGTATAAAGTATGCATACCTCGCGAGCTCACCCATCTTGTAAATGATATCACGCACATCTTTCGAAACACAATGGGATATGCTAGTAGGAAGGATGAACTGTATGTAAATATGCATACATTGTTAATTAGTCTACATAGTTACTCCACTAATTAATATATTTATGGCTATGAAAACTCTTACCTAAATTTCATACATTGTTAATTAGTCCCATACTAGTAGAAGATGACGACATAATTACACCTAGATCATAAGGACAAATGTGATTTCATTTGGTATATATATGTTATATTCCCTAAATGCATGCATTGATACTTACAACATGGAGGCAAACATTTTGATATTGAAAGACTAGGAAAGTCATGTCATGTTGATCCAAAAACAACCAAAAGCTAGCATCTAATCAGTTTAATTGTTACAACGTGTCTATTAGGCACGTGTAACATGTATTATCTGCACAATTACACGCGCTTACAAACACACTACACAAATATTTAAAAATTTTAAAAAAAGTTGTGCCTTTCTTTTCAAACTAGTGCTTTCCTGCGTTTTCTGCAGTTCGAGCTCGACATCACTAATCATGTCTATCTATCACTTCATGAAGACAATGAGGGAAGGAAATAAGAGTAAAAAGAGGACAGGAGGAAGGAAGAGCCAAAGAGTAAAGAACAAGAGCCAAAAAGCAAAGAAGAGAAGAAGATTCAAGCAACTTACCAAGGGAAGGGAGAAGGAGGACAAGGAGCTTGCAACCTAGCCGCCACCGTCGAAACAAGCAAAGAAGGTGAGTTCTTCTTCTCTCTCTCAATCTTGTTTGCTTTCTCTATTTGTTTCTCTCTCTCTCTCTCTCTCTCTCTCTCTCTCTCTCTCTCTCTCTCTCTCTCTCTCTCTACATGCTATATACTGTCATCTATGGAGGTTCTTTTGTGCGTTTTTAAACCAAGTTTGAAAAAAATGGTCCGACTGTGCACGTTTGTCAGCGCGTCTAGATGACAGTGTAGATGCAGGTATAGACGCAGAAATAGACGTGCTGACAGATGCACACAGAGATGCAGATATAGACGCAGCATGTAATATGTTTTATCTGCACAGGGTAATATGATTTTTCTTGTGTATATGTAGAATCATGGATCTTCCAGCACTAATCCTGAGTTGGAATGCATGAACAACACCTTACCAGAGTTTTCTAGAGGTATTAGTAGCTTTTTTGGAGGTTTTCCAAACAAGGAGCAATTCATGGGGGAGATGACCAATTATCTTGTTCACCCTCCCACTGCAGAGGAGGTTTTCAGTATCATGTATGGGACACCTATCACATCTTTACCTAGCACTACCGCACAAACACCAAACCTTGGCACACCTCTACTAACAGGTACTCCACGCACTATGCATACACACATATTAGCTGATGCACACGGATCAACCGAAGTACATGGATCGGCTGAAGCACGTATATCTGCAGAAGCACGTGCATCGAGTGAGGTAGAGGATAGTGCCCGTCGAGGGAGGAGGGAGAGTTGTGCCGAAGGATGAGGAGGTCGAGGGCTTTGTGGGGGTTGCCTAGGAGGTGGCTCTCGATCACCCTCACCGGGAAATGAGAGAGGTGAGCCTCCACAAATATACTACTCTGTCCACTGATGTTGGTGGTATCTTGCATGACTCTAAGGGGAGGGAAGTGATAGCCTACTTGAGGAGTGTCGTGTATGCCACATACAAAGATTACATGATTCCCTTCAAGCATCAAAAAAATAGTTTGTGGCAAGAGGTGCTGTGGGTAGTACATAGAAGGTACTCTAATCCTGAGAATTCACGATTCTCAAATGATTGAGGACGGTCAAAGATGAGAGATGCGCTTCATAACAAGAGGTCTCACCTTATGACACGCGCCAAGGAGTCACTGCAGATACAAGAGCAGGGGCGCCCTGGATATGGCCAACCATCCAATTGCCACTGCAGGGAGTGGAAAGAGGCCAAGAAGAGAGCAGCAGAGAAAATGACAAGTCGCCAGCATGGAGAGGCGCGACGTATCCAGATGGCAACCATGGGATTGTCACATTATGGATCGGGTGGCAAGGAGTCATGGGAGGCTAAGTTTGTAAGTATTATTTGATTTATTTTTTTAAATTAAATTTTGTAATTTGTTTCACTTCATTATGTAGTGTGTTCTAATACGTTGTATGTTCAAATTGTTTTGTAGTATCATATCGTTGGTAGAATGCCTATTCCTAGAGAGGTAGGCTACCATCGAGGTCATAACAAAGCGTCCACTTGGCAACATTTCTACGAGGAGGGACTCATCACGGAGGAGCAATATAATCGTGCCATGAGGATTCTACAACTAGAAGAGGTATGTTTTATTTTTTACAGGAAAAGTATAGGTAACTCTAATTTATTGTTTGTAATGGTATTTATATACATTAATCCTTTGTGTAGGCGAACCCTAATGCAGTTGAGGATAGCGAAGGGGGGACTAGCAGTAGCGGTGGCAGCAGCGGTAACAGCACAGGCAGTGGTGCTGGTAGCAATGATGATGCCTCTTCTGAGGAGATGTAGAGGAGCCCCATGCATGCATGCCTCCCCTTGGCTTGTAGTTTCATTTTTGATATGTATTACTTTCAGCTAGTGCTTGCGACCATGACCATGCTTGAGGCCACAAGCACTAGAACTCATCATGTAAAAACGTTTCATCTATATATATGAAATTTCATGTTCTACATACATTGTTTTGTTTTCAGTACAAAAATCTTTGAAATAATCTTTCTCTGTTTTTCCTAAGCATACAATTTGATGTTGATGGGGGGAAAAAAACCAGAGAGCATGTGGCTTGTGACCATGACCATGCTTGAGGTCACAAGCACTAAAACTCATCATGTAAAAACGTTTCATCTATATATATGAAATTTCGTGTTCTACATACATTGTTTTGTTTTCAGTACAAAAATCTTTGAAATAATCTTTCTCTGTTTTCCCTAAGCATACAATTTGATGTTGATGGGGGAAAAAAGCCACATGCTCTCTGGTTTTTTTTTCACACCTCTATTTTGCGCGTCTATCAGCGCGTCTAAATTGCAAGATAAATGCGCGTCTATTCTCATCAAAAACTTACAGAGTAAATGCTTTTTTAGATGCGCAGATACGCATGTATATAGACGCATAATATGAATATATCCACTTTTTTATAAATACGATTATATATTTACGTTGCACATCAATACGTGCGTCTATATGCGCGTCTATATGGGCGTGTAACTCTGACTATAACCGCGCTTTTAGACGCGAAATTTTAGACGCAACAGTAGACGCGGTAATAAACGCGCTCTACATTTTTTAACATAGTTCAAATATTGCGTCTACAAGCGCATCTATGGAGTCTTTTTATTGTAGTGACGATGAAGTACCATGAATTCTCCTATTTAAATCATAGCACACTATCATTTTTTGTCAGAGGCATTATGACATAGAGGACTGCTAGATGAACTAGAAAAGCATGTTGATATCAAAGATGCCCAGATCATTCACAAAACAAAGAAAAGGAAAATATGGTTGTGCTTGAAAGCATAAAGAGAAACAGGAGGAGAAGAGAGAGATCATCCTCAAGGAAGATTGCCAGAGAGGATAGTGCAAGAAGATGAGAATATTGAGACTATCGTAAAAGCTTTCTGACATGAAGATTCAACACCAAGCCTTCCCTCCTTTCATTATGGCAGCCATACATTTGTTTGTAGAAAATTCATGAGAATGGGAGGAGGAAAGAGCTGCAAGAGAATGAAGTGAGACATATGCAAAAAAATAACTTAGCCAAAAGAAAACCCTAAGGTTTGATTTGAAGATTTTTCAAACCTCTTTTTCACATGCCAAGTTCTTATCTCCTATCTTCCACTCTCAAATGCCACCAAATTCTCAACAAGTCATACACCCAAGAGCCTCATTCATCAAGAGGCTTCAATTTCTTTTCCTTTCTTCCATTTATATCAAATCTCTTACCCTTTTGGAGATTGTCACACATTGATTTTATGTGGTGGAGGTCTTCATCGACATAGTCTTCAAGAGGGTGCACTTCAAAGCTTGATCTTTGTAGGGGACCTATCCATGGCTTCTTCCATGGATATTATTTTGGTGCTTCAAGGGTGGTGTTGGCAATTCTCTTTTATTTTTTGAATTTTTATTTTGCCTAATGTTTTCTTATAGGTGTTTGATGAAATATCAAAGAGAAGATTAAAAGAAAGAAAGAAAGAAACTATTGGAGTAGTTCAAATGAGGCAAGAGTGTCTGTGCCCATGGACACTCATCATGGTTGGCATATGAGGGTTGTAAATAATTCTTTGGGGGAGCTTTATACTACATGTCCTACTGTAAAAGTGATGGTTGGTGATGTATAGGAGAGTAGCACTTCTTTGTGTAAGATAGTTCCTTGTATGTAGTGATTTTGGGACAGCCCTATATTATAGGAGTGCATATGGAAACAAAGGCGCTTGATTATGGTCTTCTTATGAAAGAGTTAAAAGCAAGGATGGGAGGAAAGAAATCCATTTCTTACCATTTTTGTAAATCATCCTAGTAATTGGGATACTCTTCGAAGAGTCTTCTTTGCCTTCAAATGCAAGGGAATTTGAAGGCTCGAATTTTTATTGAGCATTGTAGTAATGTAGGGCTACAGTAGTGTTGTTCAGATAATGTACTCACCTCTTGATGGAATGAAGCATATATTTTTTATTGGTTACTCTTATTTTAAACCAAACAATTCATGGTGGTTTGAGCTTATGGAAGCTATGTGCAAGGCTGAGTGCATATCTATGAAATGGGCTACTAAGGAACTGAGAGAATTGGGGTTGTTAGCTAAAAATGAAGGCATCTCAGGTCTTTTTTATGGGCTGAATATTACTGTCACTATGACTGAAATTTCAGCAACTATACATGCAGAAAATGATGTTGAAAATAGTGTTATCAGTATGTTCTTTGGACATGTATGATGTTATAGAATTGTATGCTCATAGCAAGAAGGATTACAATGGGCTGAAGCAGTTGTGGAGACAAATATAACACAATCTACAAAAAGGTGAAACTATTTGCTTTGCCACTTCCACCAAACAATAAGGGTTTGTGTGAGAAAGCGTCAAGGTAGCCAAGTTTATGGGATCCTAAGGATATAGGTCATCAGTTTACAACTAAAACATTACAAAAATTGAAAGTTGGTGCAAAAGGGTTTCTTTTTCCTGAAAGAGACTGTTTTATGCAGATGTTGGCTAGGCATGGGAAAGCATTTTCATTTCAACTAGCTGAAATAGGTTGTGTGGATCCAAATGTTGTCTCTCCTATAGTAATATTTACTATGCCACATGAACCATGAAACTTGAGGCCTATTCCAATTTTTAAATCTTACTTGCCGAAGCTAATGGATTACTAAATTAAAAGATTCCTGTGAAGATCTTGGAGTCCTCTTCAGCTCCGTACTCAAATTCTTGGTTTATTATGCCCAAAAAGAATGGGGCTTTGAGATTTATTCAAGATATGTAGCCGGTCAATAAAGTGACCATCAAAAATGTGGATGCAGTGTCTTGTGGTTGATGAATTTGCAGAGGCTTTTATAGGTAGAGCGATCTATTCTTTGGGTGATCTTTACTCAGGGTATGATCGGTTTTAGCTTATAGTCAAGAGTAGGGATATCATAACCATGAAGACTCCCTTGGGGTTAGTATGGATGTATACTTTGCCACAGGGTGCAATAAACTCAGTGGTACACATGATTCTCTTTTAGTCCATCACAACACTCCCTTATGCGATGCTCCTAGCCTCATGGTGGACTTAATGAATATGCATTCTCTAGCTTTAAGTTGCTAGGATGGAGATGATGGAGCCTTCACAAGATATGACAGAGACTTTGGAAGAGTTGATGGAGCCTTCACAAAAAAATTATAGGGCCTTTGAGGTGATAGGGTCTTCACAAGATCCTCATTTTCTCCTATTCTATCTATATTTATCTCTCTCTCCCCCTCTCTCTTCTATCTTTTTCTCATCTTCTGTCTTTTCTCTCTCTCTCTGTATTCTCTTCTCTTCTCCATATTCTCTTCCTCTCTCTATTCTATTCTCTTCTTCTCCTGATCCTCTTTTTCCCTTCTTCTCTCAATACTCCTCTTCTCTTCTTCTATATCTTCTTCTTCCCTTCTTCTTCCTATTCTCTCTTTTGTCCTCCCCTTCTCTTCTCCTCTATCTTCTTCTCTTTCTAATCTCTCTCTCTCTCTCTCTCTCTCTCTCTCTCTCTCTCTCTCTCTCTCTCTCTCTCTCTCTCTCTCTCTCTCTCTCTCTCTCTCTCTCTCTCTCTCTCTCTCTCATATTGTAGTTTGATATCAAGGCAAAAAAAGGGTTCCCCTCTAGTGCTATTGTTGAGGATTTTATAGCCTTAGGAAGGGGGTAATAGACCTCTCCACTCTTGTCCTTATCATCATTATCAAGAGATTCACTCGCACTTTCCTCACCTTGGAGATCATCACACACTCACTCACTCACTCACTCACTCACTCACTCACTCACTCACTCACTCACTCACACACACACACACACACACTCTCTCTCTCTCTCTCTCTCTCTCTCTCTCTCTCTCTCTCTCTCTCTCTCTCTCTCTCTCTCTCTCTCTCTCTCTCTCTCTCTCTCAACTAGCGAATAGGTGTGCAAATTTGTACAATAGTAGCATCTAGTCAATAAGATGGATCATGATGATTATGATAATGATGGTGGTAGAGGAACTAGTTAACATGGTGGCTTAGGTGACACTAATAAGGAAGGATGGTAGCAGTGATTGCAATGATTGACAGAGAGGTAAGTTTTTAAAAAAATATTAACTAAAAGTTTCAATGTGTTAAATCTCCTCCCCCCTATCCTCTTGTCACATGTGGTGAGGGGGGAGAAATAACCGTGACATACACATTCCCATCGGTTTATTTATATCTAGATGTTAGGACACTATCTAGCCACATGTCTAGCCTAAGGGGAAATGGAGGGTGTAACAATCAAAATGATACCTCTATGCCAAGTTTAGGACACGGCGCCAAGTGATTGACACACTTGTCAAAAGACACTCATTTTTTGAATTCATGATTGAGTGCCAATGTGACAAGCATCTTCTATCCCTACTCACACACATTATAAGACAGAGGTATCATGACATGCATATGTTGAATATATGACACATGTCAATCCACATTTCCAACAAGTAAAAATAGAAAGCAACACAACACAACACATATGCAACACATGCAAGTAATGCATGACAAGGGAGATTTGCTTTATGACATGCAAAATGCATGCCAATCAATGATATCTCCCCTTCTATATATGTGTGCATGAAGCATATGTAGATACAAACAATAAGTGATGGTAGGGGATTGCTTTATCAATCCTCATGATGTGCATATTTTGAATTCACAATGCATGTCATTTAGATGGCCTTTCTATCATGCACATGTATGTATATGTGTATTCTCTCCCCCCCCCCCCTCACACACACACAAATATATATATACACTAAGTGGTAGGATGGCACTACTTCATGATATGCATATGCATAATTCCCAATGCATGCCCATTAGCACATCTACCATACCACATACACACACAGAAGGAAGAGGGGAGAGAGAGAGAGAGAGAGTTTTACTTGGAGAGAGAAAGTAGAATAAAGCCCTGTGGTATTGTGGGCTCTAGTTTTATAGATTTTGAAGCCCATTGGGCTATTTGTCTGGTCGAAGAGACCCACTGTGCTATCTTGTACTCCTAGTGGGCCCATCAAGAAAAATTCAAATGTGCATTAGGGTTTTAGTAAGTTTCCAGGTTATCTTTTGCTTAGTCAAGAGTGATAAAAATGTTGACATAATAATCACATATCATAATTATAGAAAATTTAAGTAATTATGTAAATATTCAACCTTCTACTCTCCATGCATAAATATTTCCCCCTAATAACATATATAGATGTGCACTAGTATTATCATGCCTTAGTTGTATATAGGATATCATACTAATGTAAAACCTAGAAACGCATCCATCTTGATGCAATAATCACAAGCCTTGTTGTCACTCTAGCTATAAAACCATAGCTAAAAAGAGCCTCACACAACCTCCCAAGGTTGATGTTAGGATTCTACATGAGACCTTGTTCATATGTCTTGCTTATGCATTTATCTTGTAGAACTTGCAATGTAAGAAAAATAACAAAAAAGGAAACTCTATCATTTTTTAAATTTCTCACATATTATATTTCCATATGAATCAAATTTACAAAATGGTTTTTCCTTAGCAAAAAGAGTTTTGTTGAATAGTCTTCTTGATTACTTCATCCCTTAAATGTATAAAATCAACCCTATCTCTCTTTATTAATTATAATAGACACAATCAAGCCTTGAGCCTCTAGATAAGTTGACACCTTGCTTAGTTGACCCTACTTTTACCGCACACTACAAGGTGTTGAGAGTATAGTGACTGATAATGGCAATGTTTTCCTTCGGTGTCATTATTATTGTCGCTAAGAGCATCGATATATTTGTTGCTATGTGCATCCCTATATAGTGGCACACATAACAACACATATATTGATAGATATACTAACATAGATACGAAGGTTGAATTTAGTTATGCAATTTATCAATGCTATTAATGATGCAAATAGTGATGGCTTACTCTAGAGAAAAAAAGTATTGAAACTAGTCAATGGCATTTTTGTTGCATAAAATCTTGAGAGAAAGAGAAAGAGAGAAAGAAAAAAAGAAAGCGATGTTGCATGAGAGAGAGAGTGTGTGTGTGGTTGTGTGACGTTCATGAAGGAGAAGAAGATGAAAAAGACCGCAAAGGAGACATGTTTTTCTGACAGATGAGGTAAGTGTTTTGGTCTCTTCTTTCTTTATTTTTCTTTCTGCACTATGCTTAAGAGAGAGAGGGGGAGGAGATGGAGATGGAGAGAGAAAGATAGTCCTGAAAGTAATGAAAAGGGAAGAGGAAGAGGTAAAACCTTTCTCTTGTTTTGTCCTTATTTTGTTTGTTCATTGTGCTTGTGAGAGAAAGGGAGGAAAAGTGAAGGGAAAGAGAAAGAGAGGATGGTTTTGAAATTAGGTACTCAAAGAGGGGGGGGGAGAGAGAGAGAGAGAGAGAGAGAGAGAGAGAGAGAGAGAGAGAGGGAGATGGAAGGGGAGAGGATGCAAGAAAATTATTGATTTTTTGTTAATAAAGAGAGGGAGGGGAAGAAAATGAAAGATGGAGAAAAGAGACAGAGAGAAAGAGAAATAGGGAGAGAGAGAGAGAGAGAGAAGGACATGGATATGGAGAGAGAAAAATATTAACTTTTTATTAATTAAAAAAGAGAAGGAGAAGAGAATCAGGGTGGAGGACAGAGAAATAGAGAGAGGGAGAGAAAGAGAGAAAGAGAGAAGGGGGTAGAGAATGGAAGAGGAAGGAGAGAGAAAGAGAGAGGGAAAATGAGATAGACATGGAGAGAGAAAATTATTAAAATTTTATTCATTAAAAATGAGTTAAAAATGAAAAGAGAAAAAGAGGATGAAAGGCCAAGGAGAGAGAAAGAGAGATGGGAAAGAGATGGAGATGCATAGAGAGAGAGAAAAAATAAGATGGAGAGATGAAATTATTAATAATTTATTTATTAATAAGGGGAAGAGGAAAAGACAATGAAAGGTAAAGGAGATCAAAAGAGAGAGAGAGAGAGGGAAAGTAGATGGAGATGGAGAGAGAGAGGGAAAAGGAGATAAAAAGGAGAGGGGAAAGGAGATGATGATGGAGAGAGAAATAGAGAGAGAGAGAGAGAGAGGTTTTGGAAGTACTGAATGGGGGAGATAGAGGGAAAGAGAGAGAGGAGTAGAGGGAGATTGAAGGGGAGAGGATGGAACAAACTTATCAAATTTTTGTTAATAAAGAGAAGGAGAAAAAGAGTGTGAAAGGTAGAGGGAGAGAAAAAAATAAAATAAGTTTTGAAAAAAAGGGAGAGGGAGAGTAGAGATAAAGAGGAGAGAGAGAGAGAGAGAGAGAGAGAGAGAGAGAGAGAGAGAGAGACACACACACACATAGTGTGGTGCTAGGGAGTTATCAACCAATGGGATCCCGAAAGCTTAGGATCTCTTTCAATTTGCTTGGATGATAGGATAGGCAAGCAAGATGAGCACAACATCCACAGAGTAGCTTCTTAGATAGGCTAGGCAAGCAAGACAGGCCTAGCATGGATGCTTGCTGTAATGGGAGAGGCCATGCGGTATTGAAGGGTTGGGAGTGCATGAAAAAATATGTATGATTCCATCTAAGTCTAGTATTATATCATTGTCTTAGGATGACATTTTGGTTTTGTTACCAAGTTTGAATGAAATTTCAATGTACCAATTATCTATCTCGTCTACTAGCAACAACAGTTGAATATACCATGGTGTAAACCTTGCGAGGCATAGGTAGGAATTCAATTGGGAGATAATCAATGCATGGTTAGTAAAAGATTTGAGAAGAGAATTTTGTTTGGTTAAAATTGGAATTAGATTAGACGTTTCGATTTTCTTTCAATCCAATAATACAAAAAGTGAAAATACTCACTTGCATATGAATAGAAAGACCCACATGTCTACCATTAAATTTCAAATTATTTGTTGAAAATATATTCATTTTATTGATTTATACTTGGTTTAGGGTGGGTGACCTTATCATTTGAATGATGTATTTCCCATACTATTGCAAAGATGACCAATGATGACAACCATGATGGAGAACGAGAGACATATCTCAATCAATGTGTCTCATGTAATTTCTCTCAGTTTAAGTTTGCAATTTGTGAAAACTCTCATTTTTCCATAGGCCATTTGGGATAGTACAATGAGTTTCAATGAGAAATCATTGATCAAGCAATCTTGAACATTGAGTTAGCGATGAGAAAAGTGTGCACTAATCATGTTTTATAGTCAAACTTTAATTAAATTATTCTTCAATAATATTATTTGTCTATGAAAATCTTCATAGGGAGATGGGGTTACATCACAAGCAATTGATGTTTTGTACTCAATAAGAAGAGTTCGTGGGTGTACCATATAAGGAGCACCCAAGTGGATAAACTCTTTAGAAGGTAGTTTCTATCGTGCATCCTTCATTGGAGAACATATTGGAGAGTAATGGGACCTCCCTCAAATATTGGAGCCTCAGATGGAAGTGATGATTGAGGTATTATTATCCATGGATACTAAGTTATAAAATCCATTGAAAGAGGAGGTATTTATATCATTAAATGATGGATATCATGTATCTCAATTCAAGATAAGAAAATAATGAACAGAGAAATGAAAGTGTGACGGAGTTGTTCAAATACATAGTACTCTCATTTTCTTATTGTTTTAAAAAAATATTCTAATTTTCTCAACGTTTTTTGCGATTTTTTAGAATATTGAAATATCACATATTTCCATCTAAAAACAAGATGCCAGAGTGTTGTGAAAGCTCAGCATGGATTACAACAATATATATATCCATGTCTCAATGATTGTATGCTCTTTCAAGGAGAATATGAATCCATGGCTACATGCCCAAAGTGTGGTACTTATAGATATCTAGAAGATTCATAGGATCAAAAGGTTTCCCAAAAGGTACTCAAATACTTTTCAATCATACCGCGTGTTTGTCACATATTTTAGATGTCAAGCATGGCAAGCTTAAAAACATGGCATGTGCAAAATCAATACATTGATAGTGTCCATCCTATACCAACAAACTATAGTTATGGCATCACATTGATTCAACCTTTTTTGCCTTTGCACGAGAGGCAAGGAATCTTTAGTTTTGTCTTGCTATGCATAGCATGAATCCATTCGGAGTGAACTTGATCTCTTATAATGTGTGACTTGTAGTCGTTATTAACTACAATATTTCACCCTAGCTTTCTACCAAGAGAAGAAACCTGATCCTCAGCTTTCTTATTCATGGACACTATAAAATCAAGAATATGAATGTATATCTCTATCCATTAGTTTACAAGCTTAGGATGTTTTGGGAGGAGGGAATTATCTTGAAAGACATGATCAAACATTCTAGAAGGTGATCCACTAATATAAGGGTCATTCTTATGTGGATCATGCCTGACTTTTTGAGTTTCAAGGAGTATTTAAGTAAGTGATTTTTCATTCTCATTATTTTCTCCACATCATAGGAAAGAGAGACATACTAGGGGCAAGGATGGACTTGAAAGTGATAGGAAAGATGGATGCATATTGGCCACAAAGAAGCTCTGATGGTCATATACAACAACCTTTGTGCTCCTTGGGTTCTATCCACTAAAGAGAAGCACGTGGTGAAGTAATTCATCAAGTCTATTCACACATCAATGGGTATGATATACTCGTGTGGGTATGCAAGACATATGGTCAGCCATGTAGTGTTGCTTCCCTTTGCATACAACCAAAGAGAAGTCGAATTCTAATAGCAGAAGCAACCATCAAGCAATGCGCCCCATAGCACAAGGTTTATTAATGAGATAAAGCAAGGCTTTGTGGTAAAAAAAAAGGTAAAAGGAGTAGCCAAAAGATAGTGGTGAATTTTCTTTACATCAAACACCATGGCTAACCCCTCTATCTCTTCGTCGTAGAGTAGTTTGTCTTTGTATCCATGAGTTGCCTACTAGCAAAGCTCAATGGATAGTCCAGATTGTGTTCACCAGGCTAGCATAATACAACTCTCCCATAGGAAACTTTGAGGTGCCGATGTGAATGTAGAAGGTTATGATCCAGTCTGGGGCTCTTACGATTGGTGTAGTGGTTAGACCCTTCTTCAATTCTTCATATTTGCATTGGCATTCCTAAGTCCATTTGAATAATATCACCAATTTGTATAGAGATCTAGCAAGCAATGCATAGTTCAACAAAAATCGCCGATAGTATCCCGTATGGCCTAGGAAGCACTAAACTCCCTTGTAATCGGTTGGTGGTGGCAGATCGACAATAACCCTAACTTTTAAGAAGTCGGTGGCAATGTCATTCTTGGACACCACATGCCCTAGGATACATCCATGTTTCACCTAGAATTGGCACTTCAAGCGGTTCAATCAGAGATGATATAATCTGCACCGTTCAAAGACTGGAGTTTAGCTAGGTTTTCCTTCCAACTTGAGTGGACACATGTGGGAGCTTTCACTCAACCGCCAAGACCCACGGACCGCTTATTGTTTCAAGCATTCCAAGCCGAGCACTAATGGCTACCTCTCACATAACCGATGCGCCATCCATATCTACGGGTGTAGTGAGCTTACCTCAGTGCCGTTCGAGTTACCTCCTCTCCCACACACTCCGGTAGCTCCACGATCCAAGTGCAAGCTTCAAGCAAGCTCCATCCTCAACTCCAAGCTCCAAGCTCCATTTCCGCGAGCAAGACAAGAGAAGAGAAGAGAAGAGAAGAAGAGAGGAGAAGATGGAGAGCTTCTCCTCCTTGGTCCCTCACCCTCACACACTCACTCCCTCACACTCCCTCTCTCAAGCACAAGCTCAAGCAAGCAAGAAGAAGAGGAGGAAGAAGAAGAAAAGAGCTACTTTTGGCCACACATAAGAATGAGCTTCTCATTCACTTTTCAACTTTATATACAAAACCCGAAATCCCTTTTGGGTGGTCATCCCCTTTTCCCCTTTTTTATAGTGGAGTGACCGAGCCCCTCATGGTCAAAATACCCTTTTCCCCTTTTCCCCAAATCCATCGGTTACCTGCATAATACCCTTGAGCCAGTAGCAACGCTTTGGGTATCTATCGCAGCGTTGTATTGACTCTCCGTCGATGCCTTCATCTATAAGGCTTGGGCTTCTTTTGGGGTCTTCTACGATATTTGTAAATCCAAAGCCCGTCCTTGGCATTGTCTCTTGACCTTCTTATTTCCAGCATGGCCTCACTCACTGGTTCTCATTGTTCGACCTGTGCTTGTATTAACTCTTCCAAAAAGTCCTCGCTCTCGTCAGCAGGCTTGACTGTTATGTCAGCACCTTGCTTGCCTTTCCCTCGAGGTTCGATGATGTTACCCTTGCTAAAGGTCGTGACTATCCTCACACCCGCTAGTGTCAGGTGTATCCTCTGTGCTACATAGTCGGCCTCACACTTGGTCGCCCTTTTGAAGGTTCTTCCTAGGAGGGTTTCTTTCCAGCAGCTAGCACTATTTGGAGGAACATGAAATAGAAGAGGCAAGCTTTCCATTTCAATTGTCGCAAGGATTTTGCACTTCTCTATGAGTGCTTGTGGATGTGCCCCATAAGGGCTAAGAGTTGCATTTGTTGGTTTGAGCTCTGGTTGACCTAGTAGATTCCATGCTTCGTAAGTCAAGATATTGAAATCTGCTCCTTCATCAATGAGAGCATCAATACTATGCTCTCTTTTTGCGGTGAGTTTGACCCTAAGATAAGCAGGTGGTACTACGTCTTCATCTTCCGAGTCCTGGCTTGTAAATTTAAGCCTTCTGACAGATGCCCTTGAGTTCTCAACTGAACAACCAGATGTGGATTCTCTACTGATGTCTTGGATTGTCAATGCAGTGCTATTCAAGGTACATCTCTCATCAAGAGTGTCATGTCTAGTCATCTTGGCATTTGTAGCTTGTTGATGTTGCATTTTGCTCTGACTAGACATGGTATGAACACAATGTCTTTGTGTTCTCATGGTGTGGCCTTTTTGCCCTTGATGGCTAGATTGGCCCATTGATGTTCTAGGGTCTCTGTTTCTCTCTGTTCGGGTATGGGCTTTTGGCTGCTCTTCTGCAAGTGAGAATCCATGCTCGTGTAGAGCCATTACTTCACTAGGGTCCAATTTGGAGGGCCTGTCACGGCGCACGTTTTTCCTTTAACCTACTTGGGGGAGGTGCGGAGCAGGTAGAGCCCCCTCTACGAGGGTCCAGGGGGCAGTCCCCCCCGGCCCGCAAGGTCGTTACGGTAAAAGCCATGCCCAATTTGGAGGAATGTTTATAGCCAAATTTTGAACCACATTCTCTAAATTTTAGCCCAGTGATGGGTCTGTGATGTGCCTTTAGCTCTACGTAGCCTTTGGGGTCAATCTCAGGGTTTAGATGTGTCAAAATTTGTGTTCTAGATACCTGTCTGATTTTGACAGTTTTCTGTTCGATTGTCAGATGTCCGATTTTAAGGGGACGTCCAATTTTGGGTGGTTCGATCAACCCAGTGGTCTGATTTTGGTCACGTCCGATTTTGGGAGTCAGATTGAAAAAGTGGTCCGATTTTCAAAGTGGTCCGATTCTGGGAATCGGATCGGATAGGGTGGTCCAATTGCCTCGATCGGACGAACATCCGATCCGGACAGAATGGTCCGAGTGGTCCGAGTCCAAGTGGTCCGATTTCCAAAATCGGACAGGTTGGTCCGAGTGGTCCGATCGGACAAACGTCCGATTCTGCGTGGTCCAATTATGGACTGGTCCGATTCTGGGACTCGGACGGCCTGGTCCGACTACGCGGCTGACAGCCCGCGATTTGCACGCGATGCCTCTAGACTGACGTCTACTACACCGAATCGGCCAGCGCCTTCCAGATAGGTACAAAACACTACCAGGAACTGCCACACATGCCTAGAATCACTAAGGTGCTCGAATCAAATGGCACTCCAAGGATCTGTGCCGCTATTTCCCTGTTTTAGCCTGTTATACAGCAACAGAAAACCCTACTGTTTGCTTCTTTTTCTTTGTTTTTTCCTATCCTAAATGCATCCAAATCACAAAGTAAATACCTACACTACTCCATCTCACAACATAAATCTCAAAAAATCAAAAAACCTACTTGCCAAGGAGATTGAATACCATCTTCAACCCCCTCACTTTCTATCTATCTCAAGCACCGGTTTGGGAAAAACCCTACTCCAATGCTCAATTCGAAGCGTGCAAGCGCTCAAGGCTTGAATCCGTTGGTCTCGGCAATGGAACCAAAATGTGGGAGCTTTCACTCAACTGCCAAGACCCACGGACCGCTTATTGTTTCAAGCGTTCCAAGCCGAGCACTAATGGCTACCTCTCACATAACTGACGCGCCATCCATATCTACGGGTGTAGTGAGCTTACCTCAGTGCCGTTCGAGTTACCTCCTCTCCCACACACTCTGGTAGCTCCACGATCCAAGTGCAAGCTTCAAGCAAGCTCCATCCTCAAGCTCCAAGCTCCAAGCTCCATTGCCGCAAGCAAGACAAGAGAAGACAAGAGAAGAGAAGAAGAGAGGAGAAGATGGAGAGCTTCTCCTCCTTGGTCCCTCACCCTCACACACTCACTCCCTCACACTCTCACACTCCCTCTCTCAAGCACAAGCTCAAGCAAGCAAGAAGAAGAGGAAGAAGAAGAAGAAGAGAGCTACTTTTGGCTACACACAAGAATGAGCTTCTCATTCACTTTTCAACTTTATATACAAAACCCTAAATCCCTTTTGGGCGGTCATCCCCTTTTCCCCTTTTTTACATAGCCGGCCGTAGGCCATTTTTCCCATTGTCCTTCTATCTTCCTAGCTTTCTTTCCACCACCCGTCTACATTTACAAATTGCACGGGTGAGAGCCCGGCGCTCCTTAAATTACACCATGATGCGCTTGCGCTCTTTTACAAAAGTTTTGACTTGCGCTTTTCCTTGTGTGCCTTTCTTCCTTATTTAGGACTCTTCTCCTTGTGCGTCTTTGTCTTTCGTTTCTCTTTTCCTTGGCCTTTGTCTTTGTCTTTTGCTTTAGCTTTTCCGGATTTTCCACCTTCGTTCGTTTGAGGGTTAACAACACATAGGTCGACAACAAACACTTTTAACTCTCACCTAAGCATGTCCTTGAATATAGCACACATGAGCTATTGAAACGCTTTATTACAATCATGATGGGCGAAACGAAGTCCATGTGCTCAATTTCATAAATGAATCCTGTTCTCTATAGGTTATGGATTTCCTCTTAGACAGTATGAGCTACCCCTTCTAGCTCATCGAGAGACCAAGTGAATATGTCTATATACTCTCATAGTAGAGCAATGCGACTTGCTTCTTCTTTCTCACTCAAGTTGTCAGCTTTGAATGCAGGTCGGAACACAGGTGGGCCATTTCCCCTTTCTTAACCAAATTGACCTACTTCACTTTGGTACGTCCTTCTATCGGCTCACTTGCTTGCCCTTGCCGCTTGGCTCCTAGCAAGATCACTACCCTATCACCTTTCTTAAATTTAGTGAATCGTTTTGATAGGTCTTGCGGTTTTCTCTACTCCTCAGCTTGTGGTTCCCTAGGCTATCTCCTTTGCTCCTTCAACCTTCAGCGCCTTAGGTGGACTGGTAGGTCTCCCCTGGTGCATTTGGTCTTAGGTGGTTGGGGTATTTTTGGGAGCTTACTTTCAAATCAGAATTGAACTCTTTGTCTTCGTTAGAAGAGGAAGTCTCTCCTGGTGGTCATAGCTTAAGTGGTGATTCCATTCTAAACAATGGTACGGTACTTGGTTAAGTGAGGCCTACTTGTTTGTAATAATCAATCGCTCATATGTGCTCCATCCATGTGCGATTGAAATCCATACGCATGACTCCTTTCTTGATTCTAAAGACATACTTCTTCTACAATTTGAAGTCTACCTGTATTTGTTCAATCACGTGTCCCTAATTGGCGTACTCTATCGTATCGATCTCTCCTTTACTCTCATCATTAAAGGAATAACAGTCATCACACTCATTGACCGAATCCTCCTCATCCAAGTGCTCGCCATCCCCTAGGTCTTGATACTATGTTTCCTTCTCCTTGGTGACTAAGACCCAATTTTACATCAAGTTTAGATCGTGCATCTTGGTCCATCGCTACTTGGGTTCATCCAAGAGATCCTTGAGTAGTTTAAGATTTCAGCTTGGCAGTTATCAGTTAATATGTATGTCAGGTGCTTTGAGATCTCGTGGAGCTTTCGTTTGTTGTTTAGGACATGGAATGTGATGGGGGTGGGTCATCTATGAGAGCTTCTAGCCATCATACAGACTAATACTAAGGGTTTGTTCTTGGGCTCATCGACTGCCTTGGCAGCTTTTTTGTACTCCTCATTGTCCAAGAATGGCAGATCGATTGTGGCTAACACATGTGTCCAATCTCGCTCATCCTCAAGGAAAGGGATATACTTGCTCAGCGACTCGTAAAATTTTCTAATCTGAGTATCACCCTTCAGCATAGCAGTTGAGATGGTGTCTAGGTCGACTGGTGTAGTCTTCCAAGTATGCATCTCCACTCTCACCGCTTCCGTTCGATTTCCTAGGAATATCATATTGTTTCCCCAGACTTCTATGACTCGTGCATTGTGCATCCAGGGTTAGCCTAATAGGTTATCATAGTCCACTCCTTTCATAACTAAAGTCTACAAAGAATTGGAGTCCTGCGATCTTCAATGGTTAATTTTTCAGCACTCTGAATGGCTTTACTTTCATTCCATTAGTCAATCTTACATTGAGCCTAGCATTCTCAACAAGTGGGTCATCCCAGGCCTCAAACACTGTTTGGCTAAGCACACTAACTCCTGCCCCCATGTCTACAATCCCTTTCCTCACAGCAGTATCACCTAGAGCTAGGATCGGTCGGCAAGATTGCATGCATCTTTATGCCTTAGAGAAATCATTAACATGCAAGGACTTGGGCATTGAGTGTGGCGCCAGGCTCTGTATTTGCATTACTACATCGTGGTCTTGCAAGTCAACTCCTATTTGCTCTAGCAATCCTTCTATCCACAGCTTTAACTCTTGCCATAGCGTCGGATGTTGCCTAAGCAAGTCTCCTAACCTCAAAGTTATAGGGGTGGCCACTAGCATTGTCAGAAAATTGTTGGGTACTTGCTTCTCTTCCTTGGCCAATGGCCTTGACTAGTTTGCTAGCCCATGGCATTCAAGCTCTATCTAGGCAGCAGTACTTGAGGTGCTGATGCATCTTTTGGTCGGATGGGAGATATTGGCATGCTTATGCTGAAGAGGTCATCAATCTCACCCTCAAAGATGGGCTCAACATCCTTTAGGCGTTCTTGGACTTCTCTCACCCGTCCTTGACCTTTTCTATGGCTTTGAGTTGGCACCTGCGATTGGGATACTCCCCTCCCTTAGCACTCCCTTTCTTAGTAGTCTTTGGAGTGGATGTCTTTGTCTCTATGTCCGTGACTTTCTTTCCACCAGGTTGTATCATTGCGCTCTGAATTTTAACTGTGACCTTTGCGTCAGTTTTCTTCTTCCTTTGCCTTTATGGCTCTTCTTCCCTATCGAGGCTATGTCTAGGTTACTAGGCCTTGGCAATGATATGCCAGCCTACTTCGTCTATGTTCAAGTAATAACATGCAACTGGATGGGTGTGGCCTCTCCATCAAGTGTCTTGACTCCGAACACTCGCAATGATACTGAAGGTACGATTGCCGAGCTAGAGGGTCATGTCTACCTAGGGAAACCAGCAAAGAGATGAGTGATTCCACACTTTGCACATTTGACGTGAGCCTTATCTCGGTCCCGAGGACGTTAGTAATAAAGATATGTAAGTATCACATGGGTTCAATATAATAGATTTTTTAAATACCATTTCTACACATTTTTTACATACAGAAGGGTCCCATATAAAAGGGTTACTTACAGATTGAATGGAAAAGGGTTATGTTTTATTATGGAAAAATTCATAGATAATGATATTTATAAATAGGCCTTAAGAACGCATGTGATATAGAGGGTATTTATATAGTAAAATACCTACTATCTCAATTGGCTCACACCATCTCAAGGTAGCTCAACGATATGTGTCCCGAGTGACCATAAGTACACGAAATCAACTCTTGGGTCAGTCCTCCTAAGTCTCTATCTCTTCCTCTTCCTCTTCCTAACGCCATCACTAGCACTGGTCGATGGTCCATGAGAACTGGATTTCCCTCTTCATCATATGAGACATAAGGGTTCACATAAGGCTCCTCATCATTTGGCTCCTCCATGTAGCGGACTGGAGCATCACTCGATGGATGGGTTATGAAAGGTCTAGTCGGCCTAGGTATGCCTATGGGATTGATCTCCATCCTAGGAATGGCTAGGTTGACGCTTTTTGGTGTTGGAAGAGCCAATTGGGCTCCTCTCTCTAAAAAATTTGGAGGCCTATTCCCTAGGTATAACTTGTTATAAGGCTATGAGTATGGAAGTCTCCTTGGTATATTTGCAATACATGGCATTCATGACTCAACCTACGCAATTGGTGCAGGGTCAAGACCTAGGATCTTGACACTCAATCGTAAGGTGGTTTCCACCACAATACACACATTAGACATGTGGGCATGTAGGTCTTCTCATCAACTCTTGTAGTCTGGCTAGCTCCATTTTCATCTCCACTAGCTCTTGACTTTGGTCAATGCTTTCTCCCTTATCTTGAGTGCTTGGAATTGATTGTTTGCTAGATGTCATTGCCCTTTTTGAGGTTCTAAATTTGGCCTCCTCTCAATTTGAGCTTCTAGAGCTCCTCTCCTTGAGCTAGTTGTCCACTTGTATGGCCTCTTGAAGTCCCTAGTTAGTGCATCTCTCTCTACAAGCTCGAGTTGCCTACCAAGGCCTTGTAGAGTTCCTTGCTACAAATTCCATTGATGAAGAGTGTGGATACTACTCTCTCAGTGAGTCGTTCATTGGTTGGGATTCTCTTATAGAGACTCTACACGTGGGTAACATAGTCCCTGATGTCTTCTTTGTCCTTCTGCTTAACGTTCATCATTGCACTATGAGATTATCGAAGTACCCAACCTCAGAGAATCTCTTAATAAAGAGAATCTTGAGGTTGTTGAAGTTCTCGTGCTCCGCAGCGTCTAGACTTATATACCACATCCTACCCTTATCGCCCAAGCATAGGCCAAAAGCTTGCAAGCACTGAGCGAGATCGATGAGGCCCTTGGCCTCACAAACCTGCTCAAATTGCTCCACAAAGCTATAAGGGTCATTGTCCAGCTAATATTTATCTAACTGTTTTGCAACTACATGGATTTTTTATCGGCTCTTGGATCCCTGGGTAACTCCTAATCGAGCAAGCAATGAGGTCGTTTTTAGTGCTTCTACACTTTGTTCTGCCAACGTATTGTCTATGAGCTAGTTCGTGATGAGAAGCTCGTTAGGTCTGCCTCTAGCTAGCTCTCTCTCTCTCTCTCTCTCTCTCTCTCTCTCTCTCTCTCTCTCTCTCCCCTTGTGTTTGGTCTTGTTCAGTCCCTATTTGCTAGGGCTAACACTCGCTGGGACTTCCTACATCCCTATGTTGTCTTGGTGAAATTTCCTAGCTTGCTACTCCTAGTTGTACGCCTCTATGCTTTGCAAGGCTTTCCTCTACACTATTTTCTTCTCCTCTTTGAGGTTTCCTATGATGTCCTCTAATGGCGTACCATGGTGGTCCATCCTGGTGTGTGCATCATATTTATTCACCATCTGCTAGATCTCGGCTAGGAAATCTCCTTCATTTCTAGAGTTCATGCTGGTTTCTGCCATATCTATGGTCTCATGCTCCCCAAATTGTCGATGAAGTTAATTAAGTCCAGTGCACTGTTGGGCCTCCAATGGTGTCGATCCTTCTATGTGTCTAGCTTTGCATATCGGGTCTCTTTCCTAGTCCTACAAATTGGAAATTCTCGATCACCCATCTAGGTCTAAGGGTCATCTCCTATTGGTGGGTTCGTTCTACTCGTTATTAAGTCTGAGTGGATTCCTTCTTATTTATAGACAACTCTCAATTTACATTCATTTAGTGTGCGCATAGTGCTCTTTCCGTGCGTGCTGCAAAATCAGGCTTTCAGTTTTTTTAAGTGCACTTCAAGTGTCAAACAATGTGGGGTGCAATGCAAAATGGTAAATGCAACTTTCACACTCCTCTCTATGTTCTCGGTTGACTATAGCTTTAGGCTCAATTGCTAGCCGCTCTCCCTAGTTTTTAGGGTCTGTGCTCTATCTTTCGATTCATTCAAGGTCTGTTGGGGTTCTATAGGTCAGTTTATGGCTCTAAGAAGAGGCTAAAAGCTAACGTGACTGTAACTGGTCATTTGTAGCCACCCAGTTGCAATTTCTAAGGTCAAATGCGCCTATAAGGCTTTCGAAGGTTTCCCCCATTACGAAAGGTACTCTGCTTTGCCTAGGATGCTCTAGATTTATCAATTTTTCTACTATCAAACTTTTTGTTCAACTTTGTAGTATCCAATTCTTTGAATCAAACGTCGGAGTGTAGGTGGTCCGATTTTGCAGCATCTAAGTTGAGTGAGTAGTCAGATTTTGTAGCGTCTGATTTGTGTGACTCAAATTGTCTAGATTTTTTATTTAGATTGAGTGCTCCAATTTTGCAACGTTTGATTCAGATCAAGTGGTCCGATTTTGCAGCATCTAATTTGCGTGAGTCTGATTGTCCGAGTATCCAATTGTCTGATTCGGATGGGTTGAGTGGCGCTCGAATAGTCCAATTTCCAAAATCGAAACGGCATCCGATTATCCAGAATTTGATAGTTCAATTCTAATTCTGGGAATTGGACTCTGTCTCACTAGCATCTAATTCTGATGGCCATGGTTCCAGTCAAGGCCCAAATCAAAACAATGCCAATGATTTACAACATGCAAGCCCAGAAGAATCTCCAGAATGCAAGTATGGGTCAAGAGTAAGGTTTTAATATACCTAGTATGGGTCTAGAATGCAAGTATGGGTCAAGAATAAAGTTTTTATATACCTAGTATGCACAGAAAACACCTGTGGAAGACGATTGATCCACCGGGGCTTTAGGTCTCTCTCTCTCTCTCAAGCTTTCTCTCTTTCTTTGCTATAGGTAAAAGTGGGCTTCACCCTTGCTCTATGGGGTCTTAAACCCTTGTTCCAATTAACCTTTACCTATCTAATCTCTCCCCTTGTGACATCAACACATTCAAGCACTTTTTTTCTTAAATTTTCCCTATTTGTGCCCTGTTTAGGCCTATTTTACAACAACAATCCTAAAGCGAGTCACTTCGATTTCTTGATCCTGTCCTACTAAATCTAACAAAAATCAAAACCCAAATATTGAAATGATTTATCCTACTTGTCTACTCATCAAAAACCCAAAATACTTACATGTTTTGAATATTAAAATCCCAAATCTCCTACCTATATCAAGCACCGGTTCAAGGATGAAACCCTACTTCGACTCTCGATTTGAAGCATGCAAGTGCTCAAGCTTGAATCTGTTGGTCCCAGCAATGGGACCAAAATGAAGTGGGAGCTCACGCTCATCCGCCAAGACCCACAAACCACTTATTGCTTCAAGTGTTTCAAGCAATCACAAATGTCTATCTCTCACCTCGCCAACTTGCTTTCCATTCTATGGGGGTGTAGTGAGCTTGCCTTGATGCCCAAATGAGTAGCCTCCTCCCTCAAGCAAACTGGAAGCTCCACGATTTGAGATGCAAGCTCAAGCATCCTCCTTTGAGCTCCATCCTCTATAGTCGCATGCAAGAGAAGAGAAGAGAATAGAATAGAAGAGAAAGAGAGGAGATGATGGAGATCTTCTCTACCACGGTCCCTCACCCTCACACTCTCACACTCCCTCTCTCAAGCACACAACACAAGCAAGCAATAAGGAGAGAAGAAGAGAAGAAGAAGAGACCACTTTAGCCACACACCAAGGAATGAGCTTCTCATTCACTTTTTGAGTTTATATACAAGCCCTAAATCCCTTCGGCACCCATCCCTTTTCTTACCTAACGGAGCTTCTTGTCAAGGTTCTCTTTCCCTATTCCCTTCTAGCTACCTTGCCCCTTTACCTATGCTCATTTATGTTTTACAATTCGCACAAGAGGGAGCCTGGCGCTATTTTACAAAATTTTAATGGCGCCTTTGCCTTTTACTTGACCTTTGTGGTGAGCCTCTTGTGCTTTTGGCATTTCCTCTTTTATTCCTTTGCTTGGCTACCTTTTTTGCATATTCCATATTTTTGAATTTTCTTTTCCCATCTTGCATTGAGATTAAAAAATATAAATTTCAAAAGAGGTCCTAGTCATAAGAATGCTTATCTAGATAATGCTTGGCCATTCTTTTGATAAGCTAGTGTGTACAATGCTAAAACCATCAATAGATGATTCCACTCAAGTTGAATCTCATATAGTGGTCAATGATTTTACAAAGCTAGTGTTAATGCTAAAACGAGCAATAGATCATTCCACTCAATAAGCTAGTGTGTATAATGCTAAAACCATCAATAGATATTTCCACTCAAGTTGAATTTCATATGGTGGTCAATGATTTTACAAAGCTAGTGTATATAATGCTAAAACTATCAATAGGTCATTCCACTCAGGTTGCACTACAAGGGAACGGGGCAATAGCGATGGCCATTTGCGACGCAAAAAAGCGGTGTCACTAAAGGCATCGCTATATGCGTCGTTATTTGCATCGCTAATTCTATTAGTGATGCATATAACGACGCACATAGCGATGCTAATAGCGACGCTAATAGCGACGCCGATCTGGGGAAAAAGTTTCGAAAACCCGAGCGTAACATTTGCTGAGAAAACATTTGCAAGAAAGAATGAAAGAGAGAGTAAGAGAGTTTAAAGCTTTGAGAGGAAGAGAGAGAGGAAGAGGGAGAGAGAGAGAGAGAGAGAGGGAGCTCATCACCATTGTCACCGCTGTCGTACTGTTGCGCATCCGAGGTGTGGAATCCACCAAAAAGTTTGTGTGTGTGACATTTGTTACTTTGTGCATACTTAGTCGTCGTGTTTGCATTTTGTTTTGCATGGGCTGGAGATCAAACCTCACTGTTTAGTAGATGATTTGATGTTCACCCAAAAGCACACCTATAGACCCATGGAGGTGGGTAGCATAATGATGAACAGGAGACAACACATCAACATGATTGATTTCAAATGAAAGCCATTGTGACAATAAGGTTTGTAAAAGATGCCAAGGAGCATATGGATGTCCAAGGCTCCAAAGGTGATTGAAAGGCTAATTAATGATGGTAAATGTCTAGAAGTTCTTTCGTTTGCTTGTACCTTCAAAACATTTTGAGTGATGTCATCCTATAAACCTTCTTAAGGCACATCTAAATGAAGCTAGGGAGGCAGCAACTGCTATCATAAACAAGGGTGAGAAGGGTGCACAGAATGAAGCAGGAATCTGAGTTATTGCCTAATACTGCTGACGTCAATCGAGTTTTAAAAAATGATTATACAGATGGTACTATCTTGTCACAGATGCAGGAGCATGGTCAGATACAAGAGTGGCAAGTTGTAAGAGAAACTCCACCTGGTTCAGCCTTTGAAGGGACAGATAATGCTGCTCTTGTAGGTCCCATACTGGATCCAATTCATGACGATGGGTCAAAGGACACTAAGGTTGTCAATCAGCTTGGTAATGTGAAGGAACCTCAATCTTTTGGAGAACCTTTTTCATGTAATGATGCTGACAGTTTTGAGCAGGATACTGACCAACAAAGCTACTCAAGCCAATGAAGGAAAGCCACTTCCACTTTATCAGAAGGCATTATGTGGGTTGACAACTGGAGCGATTGGTGCTTGCTTTGGTAATCCTGCAGATCTTGCATTGATCCGAATGCAAGCTGACAATACATTACCCCTTGCACAACGCAGAAATTACACCAATGTGTTCCATGCTCTCTACAGAATTTTTGTAGATGAGGGTGTCCTTGCCTTGTGGAAAGGAGCTAGACCCATTGTTGTTCGTGCCATGGCTCTCAACATGGGGTTATTAAGGTAGGCCACATACACCACTGCACGTCTTGGGTCATTCAGAGGGAAGGAGAAAATTAGCCGGCTATTTGAAAAAGTATTTCTCTTTAAGGACAAAATTAGCAGACCAGAAAAAACTCCGCCGAGAAGAAAAGCTCTACAAAATTCAAGGGACTAGAGGTGATTGAGGCTGCTGTTGCAGTAGCTATAGAGCCAGATTTAGAAGATTTTAAGGCAATTTCAATATCCATTGACATGAAGCAAATTGACGAGGCAAATGATTTGAATGAGAATTCAGTGGGCTTGGAGGCAGAGCGAATTATAAGGAAGTCTACAAGGACTGATGTTGTCATTAGACAGGCTAAAAGGGATGCTTTACGAGTTGGGATGCAAACTGCAATTAAGCCTATAAAAAAGAAGCAAGAAGGAGAGAGGCATATAACACAAGAATACATGCTTCTAGAAGCTGCTCAAACTGGTTAACAAAGTTGATTGATGAGGCAGCCGAAGCAGATGAATAGTTTCGGGGTCAAGATGCATTTAAAGAGAATGCTGGGGATGCTGAATATAAGGCAGAGGAAGAAGTTGTTGATGAATTTGACAGTGATTTTTATGAGGATGAAACTAATGTGGAAGCGTACACCCACAATCATAAAACAGAGCCGTCCAGAACTTGTTGCTGTGTGGGAAATTGGATAATGCATGTGGAAATATGACCATGTTGGTATTCATAATGCTCTTCAAAGCTACAACTGGAGTCCAGTTGTTCAGAGATGATTGCTGCATTTTCAGTTTTTTTTTCTTGCTGAGGATTATTCACTAAAGATCTTGAAATTGCTATCCACAGCATATTCATTCATAAGTGTTAGTGATGCTACAAACTTTTTGGGCATAACAGAGGGAGATGCCATCACACGCACTACCCAGGAGGGATGGATTTTGGATCCTGCTAATGTTGCATGAGCTCTGTTTTGAGCTCTTTTGGAGTGTAAGAGCTTGAGTTGCTTTTTCAGAAAGTTCAGAATGTTGCTGTTGCACAGTTAACCTTTGATGCAACCATTCTTGGCTGGTTGCCAAGCTTGCTGAAGAATAAAGACCTTTTTGTGGAGAAGACACAGAAGGCCCTCAATCTCAAGAATTAAAATTATGGCATAGTATCAATGTCAGAGCTGTTGTTGTCATCAATCTTGGAAATACAACAAGAAAATCAGATAGTGTGTTCACAGGTCATTGGAGTCATAACAGTTCTGCAACCTGTAATTCTATTACAGAGATCAAAAGCTTGCCTTAAGCTTTGGCTATTGATCTGTTTCATGCAATACAAGGTTCAATTGTACAGCTTAATCTAGGAACTTTAGAGAGTGGAGAACGTGTTGTGGAAATTGCTACTGCAAACTGATTTGGCTTTCTATTTGTCTTCAGTTATTGGCAGAAATAAAAATAGAGACTTGACATCATTTTCTCTTCTTGCTTATTCGCTTGATTGATCTTCTATCTTGGAATTTCTCAAGGACCTCTGTGGTCGCGACTTTGCTTTTGAAAACCTTCAACACCGCCATCGCCGCTATACATGAAGAAGAAAGAGAAGTGTGCAACAGAGAAGGGAGGGAAGGTGCAAAGAGAAGGTACAAAGGATTTCATCTTCAGGCCTTTGAGGTAGGTACATTTCCTCTTCTTGCTTTATTTTTGTGTTCTCTTGTTTTCTTTTTTTGTTTTTCTTTGCAAATAGATACATGGAAAGAAAGGGAGGGAGAAGAATGAATGGAGAGGAAGAGAGAAAAAGGGAGAGAAAGGAAACAAAGAGGAAGAGGAAGAGAGAAATGAGAGATGAAGGGAGGGAGAGAGGATGAGTGAGAGAAACAACGAGAGAGAGAGAGGGGGGAGAAACAAAGAGAGAGGAAACAAAGAAAGGGAAATAGAGAGATAAAGAGAAGGGGAGAGAAATAGAGAGAGGGAGAGGGAAGGAAGAGAGGAGGAGTAGGTAGAAAAGAAGGGTGAGGTAAAGAGAGGAAGGAGAGTCAAAAGAAGAGAGAGAGAGGAAGAAAGAGAGATAGAGAGAAAAAATAGAGAGCGAGAGAGAGGGAGAGAGAAATAGGAAAACAATGAGAGAATGAGAGAGAAGGTTAATAAAGAAAAGTAAAGGGAGAGGGGGGAGAGAGAGATAAAGAGAGGTGGGGTGACATTTCTTTCAATATCTTTGTTTCTTAAGCTTTTTATTTTTTAACTTTGATTATCTTTGCAATGAGATGAGTTGAGTGAGAGTGGGGAGGGAAGGAGGGAGAGAAATAGAGAGAAGAAGGGAGGGGAAGGAAGAGAGAGATGGAGAGAAATAAAAAATAGGAGAGAGAGGGGCTTCATAAAAAAGTGTCAAAACCCAAGCATGGCATTTTACAAGTTTGTAAACAAGTGAGAGAGAGAGAGAGAGAGAGAGGCCGCCGTCACTGCCGCCATCATCCATGAAGAGGGAGGAGACAAGTGTAAAGGAGAAGGAAGAAACTCCAGAAGGAGAAAAAAAATGAGAGAAGTACGAAGGGATTCTTCTTCAAGCTTTGAGGTAAGTCCATTATCTCTTCTCTCTTTGTTTTTCTCTTTTCTTTACTTCTCTCTTTCTTTTTGTTGATAAAGAGTGTATAGAGAGAAGAAGTGAGAGAGATCAATGTGCGCAAGGGATATTGAGAGAGAGAGAGAGAGAGAGAGAGAGAGAGAGAGAGAGAGAGAGAGAGAGAGAGAGGTCGCTGCCACTGCCAATCCACCACAAAAAGAGAGGGGACAACTGCAAAGAAGAAGGAGGGAACCCGTGAAGGAGAAGAAGAAGAAGGAGAGAAGAGCGAAAGGATTCTTCTTCAAGCTTTGAGGTAAGTGTATTATCTCTTCTCTCTTTGCTTTTCTCTTTTCTTTACTTCTCTCTTTCTTTTTGTTGATGAAGAGTGTATAGAGAGAAGAAGTGAGTGAGATCAATGTGTGCAAGGGAGATTGAGAGAGAGAGAGAGAGAGAGAGGTTGCTGCCACCGCCAATCCACCACAAAAATAGAGGGGACAACTCCAAAGAAGAATGAGAAAACCCATGAAGGAGAAGAAAAAGAAGGAGAGAAGCGCGAAAGGATTCTTCTTCAAGCTTTGAGGTAAATGTGTTATCTCTTCTCTCTTTGTTTTTCTCTTTTCTTTACTTCTCTTTTTCTTTTTGTTGATGAAGATATGTATAGAGAGAAGAAGGGAGACAGATCAACACAAGGGAGATTGAGAGAGAGGGAGAGAGAGAGGAGCAGCTACCATTGCCACCGCATCCACTAAAAGAGAGATGACAACTACAAAGGAGAAGGAGGGAACCCCCAACTAGTGTCTCTTCTCCATCTTGCCCTCCTCGAGCTTGCATGGCAAGAACCAAGCAAGCATAAGGATGTTGTTCAGGAAGTCATGCAAGACTTGGAGCTAAAAGGGATGGAAAGATTTTGGGCACGAGTGGGAGACAACCCACCAGTAGGAAGGTAGACTGCAGCAGCTATGACAATAGAAAGAAGATCCTACATGATGTACTACATGTACCTTCTATTACCAAGAATCTATTGTTGATTGGACATGTGGCAGAACAAAATTTGCAAGAATCTAGTGTCGATTGGATAGATGATTTCAACTGATACACATGGCTGTACATTTGGAAGTACAAGGATGAGGTACTTGATATCTTTAAGGAAATGGGTTTATAAAGGGAAATGTAAAAAAATTCAGATGGTTCATTGGAAAGGTATAAATCCCAGCTCGTTGCAAAGGGATATGTACAGCAATACGGCCTGGATTATGAGGAGACTTTCAGCTCGGTTTGCCAAGATAGAAATAGTGAGAATAGTCATTGCATTAGTGGCTTCTAAGGGCTGAAATTTATGAAAAATGGATGTCAAAAATGCATTCCTTAATGGTGACTTGCTTGAAGAGGTATATATGGAGTAGCGTGAGGGTTATGTACACAACTTAAGGTGTATATGGATGCTAGCTAGCAACCTCGTCTATCATGCTAGATCCAAACACATAGAGATTCATTACAATTTCATCAGAGAAATGGTACTTGCAGGACAGATTGATTTACTTCATGTGAAGCTCAGGGAATTCACTATATATATATATTCTCTATATAACGTGCATTCATGGCATATTTATAAATATCCTAATCTGTGAATTTTTCTTCAATAAAACACAACCCTTTTCTATTCAATTTGTAAGTAACCCCTTTATATGACACCCTTGTGTATGTAAAAAAATGTATAAAAATTGTGTTTTAAAAACCTCTTATTTTGAACTCACATTATATATACATATATTCATGAGTGACCCCCCCGAGATGTGAAGACAGAAGACCAGGTAGCCGATATCTTTACCAAATCACTTGGTAAAGAGAAATTCGTTTGTTTCATGGATCTACTTGGAGTACAGTAACTAGTTTGAGCTCAAGAAATGGAGTTTGAGGAGGGGGAGGATGAGCTTGATTCTTTTGATCTTAAAACACCTACATCCATTGATATTGAGGGTGAAGACAAGAAAGAAGAGATAGAAGATGACTTAGACGTAGGTAAAAACAAAAAGGAAGAAGTAGAGCTTAGAGATACTACCACTCCCTATATAAGTGTTTCTGGCTCCAACACCATGGTATAACTCTTATAGATGCCCAAATGCTCCCCCAAAAAGACTTGAACAAGTTTGGAATAAGCTAGAGTGAGCAGAAGATCAATGGGACTTATTCATACCTCAGGATCCTGACTATAATGAAAGCTTGAAGTGAAGCTCTTCGTGTTGGGCCTAACAAGTGATAAAAAAGCTCCTTGAGTAATACTTTTTTGAATTGATTATATCTAGCTTTTGCAATCACAAGCTCTTTTCTTCTCGGGTCTAAGCAAGTGATGAAAAAGCTCCTTGTTGCGAAATACCTTTTCAAATTAAATATATCTTGCTTTTGCAATCAAAGGATTGAGTTTTTTTTAATAATCTGATACACAATTTTTAGACACTAGGTGTAGGTGACATTGGCAAATGAATTATGCAAGAATATTTAGTGCATATAGCTAGAAGGGTGGCAGGGCTGCATGCCCTGCCACCTAATTTTTTTCCCCTCTGTAACCGTCGCTATTTGCATCGGAAATTTACTCTGCAACCATCGCTATTTGTGTTGCTATTAGCATCGCTAATCCAATTAGCGACGCATATAGCGACTCTAATAGCGCCGCTAATAGGGACGAATCAATCACATCGCTAATAGCAATGTGAATAGCGATGACAGGGGTAATTTTTTCCATTAATAATTCAGTCGCTTTAAACGTCGCTATTGGGTCTATATGTTGTAGTGTTGAATCTTAGATAGTGGTCATTGATCTTACAAAGGTAGTTATCAATGCATGAGGAAAAACCAACATCGCCCAATGGTATGCATTCAACTCTACTACTTGCATGCATGTTCTTCCATATTTTTATAATTTAATATTTCAAATTTGAGGACAATGCTTTATACCTGTACAATACATATTAAATACTCATGGATCATTCTTTTAGAGAAGTATGGGTCTTTGGAAATGTAGAGTACCCAAGGCATGGAGAAGTCTCATTACCAAGCTCATGGTGCATATGTCAAGAACACTTACCGTGGAGATAGCCACATCAAGAAAATCTATCATATAGAAATTTTTAATTATTTTGATAGATGTACCTTTGCTCACTCCATCACAATGAAAATGCTAAGGCTACCACACTGGCTGATCTCTCAAGAAAGAAATCCAAGTGTGTATTAAGCTTCTCTCACTACAAGGAAATGGGGCAATAGCGACGGCCATTTGCGACGTAAAAAAGCAGTGTCGCTAAAAGCGTCGCTATTAGCATTGTTATTTGTGTCGCTATTAGCATCACTAATAGAATTAGCGACGTTAATAGCGACGCACATAGCAATGCTAATAGCAATGCCGGTCTGAGAAAAAAGTTTCGAAAACCCGAGCATGACCTTTGCCGAGAAAACATTTATGAGAAATAATGAAAGAGAGAGCGAGAGAGATTAAAGCTTTGAGAGGGAGAGAGAGAGAGAGAGGAAGAGGGAGGGAGAGAGAGATAGGGAGCTCATCACCATCGTCACTGCTGCCACCGCTATACACGAAGAAGAAAGTGATGCCGGGAGGCATATTTCACGGTGGATTCCGTGCCACAATGGATTCCGTGAGGTTTTACGCTGGATTTCGTAAACTTTGATGACCGAGGCTCATACACAAAGTGGATTCTTTGTGTGAGAAGTTGATGGGGGCGCCTATCCTTTTCGGGCGTTTCATTAATTTAGTGTGACATGGGTGATTCCATAGCGGGTGATTCCGCAAAATGCACATTAAATAAATAAACGTTTATGAGTTAGAGTGCGCACTCGTAATAAATTAAGGTTAGGATTGATTTCTAACCAGTTGATTTATTTATGTAGCTGAAGACTACTAGGTATTCACTTTTGTCGGTTTAATTGTATTATTTTACTAATGATTGTGAATGCTTCAGTTGATGTGTAGAGATAGCAGCAGTGGCGGAGGAAAGCATTGGAGGATAGCGAGTATTCGAGTTATCACTTATATTTTGATGGGCGCATACCTTAGGCATGGTGCCTACATTTTGTCGCGCCTATTTATTGAGGCGTTGGTTATTTATTATTTTGTATGCGCATGGCCGCACGATTTTGTTATTTGTACTTGGATGTTGTATTGGGTACGCCTGACTCTTTGGGCCCCGCCCATTAGCTTTATTTCTATTTTGTGCTAAAGCAAACTCAAGAGCCAAAAGCTTGCTATTTTGTAATTTGGGCTATTATTTGAGCTTGAAGATGATTAATACATAAAATACATGCTTCGTGGAGCGCTCGCACAAGGCATGGGGGGAGATTGCACCCAATTGATCTCTTGTTCATAGCGTGTATGCTTTTTACCTTGAGTTTTGTGCAAAAAGTAGAGTTCTTTTGTTCTT
>NW_028229730.1:0-106451 GCF_053477565.2 Lygodium microphyllum | reverse complement strand
AAAAAGCTAGACAACTACTAGCAGAGAAATGGATAGTGAAAACATCATGCAATGTTGTGTATAAGGTAGTGATTGAGTTTGTGGAAATAACCTCAAGCCATGAAGTAGCCACAATATGGATAATGATGGCTCCTCCAATATCATAGAAGCCACCTCCCACAATAATAAGCCTTTGATGTAAATGATTGTGGAGAAAGAAGAAAGAAAGTTATATCGACGTCTACAAAAGGCCAAATCCGCCTATGAGACCAAATTGTTCAAGGAACCATTTCGAAGTCCAAAAAGAGCTGTCATCTAATGTTATGACTAACTATATAGAAAAATAAACAATACATAGCTGATTTTGTTGGGTGTAAAGGCCCTTACGCTACTCCCGTGTAATATATATATTTACAAATGTGAATACACCCTTGTGGGTGTAAGTGTACCGTACCCTAAGTATAAATACATTCTTTTATTCTTTGTGTGCACCACATTGATACACACCCATCTCTCGACTCTTCACTCTCTCACTACACTAAAGAGCTGCACACACCTCGATTGATGCGCACATTTCTTGAGTGCTTCCTCTTGCACTCTTCAGATTCAAGATGATATCTAGACCATATACAATGCAGAACTACTTTGGGAGTACTCTCATCCCAAGATATCCCTCATGGGCCTATCTAACATAGAAAAGTTGGAAGCGATGAGATATGAATCCTTGATGATGATCTAATATCCTCAGTATCTACGTGTAATACCTCTTGCAGGGGTGTGAATTAGCTGGGCATAGGTGGTGAGCTACGCATCTTTCGATGGTTGTATTGAGGGTGACCCCCTATGGTAGGCCTATGGGTCGGTCATATGGATGCTCTATTGTAGTTAGGGTGTTGAGGCTAGCGATGAGATATGAATCCTTGATGATGATCTAATATCCTCAGTATCTACGTGTAATACCTCTTGCAGGGGTGTGAATTAGCTGGGCATAGGTGGTGAGCTACGCATCTTTCGATGGTTGTATTGAGGGTGACCCCCTATGGTAGGCCTATGGGTCGGTCATATGGATGCTCTATTGTAGTTAGGGTGTTGAGGCTGCGTAAAACTCTGCGAGTGAACGCTGCGTGCTCCTGAGATTGTAAGAGGTGATGTCTATATTGGTATAACTTCAATAGGAAGAGCCCTAGGCATCTTTGATATGAGAAATCCATCACCTTGGATAATGGTTCAAATGCCTCTCTAAAGAGGCAATGGAAGTATTGTCCTTTGATATCACAATACATTGTGCATCTAGATATATAGTGCTCCTTTGTCTCTAGCTCGAGTTGATATAGCTGGAAAATCTAGTCCTTAGGGGGGAGGGAATAAACTCCATATATATGTGTCTGTATCCACAACAACTAGTTTGGGGATGTACGGAGCTGGCCAGTGGCACATCGTATTTCATGAGACAAGTGTTCGCTCAGTTATCTTGCATAGATGACAAAGCCATTAGGGAATATGTATAGGAGGTGCTTCCAGTAGAAAGTTATCTTCAATCTGGATTCTCTTTAGGTGTCCCCCATGTCTTGGTTACGTGTGTAGTTGAATGATGTCTATCTCAATGATTTAGTACAACTCCCCTCAGATAAGCTACATGTGAGGAGAATCAAGGTTATTCTGTAGGGGTGGGAGACATAGTTACTAGAAACGCCTTAAAGCACCACATTTTCGCCGTTTCACCGTCTCTGTTTCAATTTCCGTTTCTCTTTTCGTTTTTCGGTTTCCCGTAACTATGGTTGGAGATGATCCATGTGTAATCCATGAAGTTGCAACCATGCTTTTGTCAAAGCATACCAGCACTCGATATCCTCGTGCAAGGCTAGTTGTCTAGATGACTCCTATGTGAGCTAGGGTTATCTCTATCTTGGTAAGCTCTAGAGTCTATGCAAATAATTCATGGTCTAGAAGAGGACCTCGATGACTATGGGTGGTGCTCCCATATCTGATCTAACAATTTTGTGTGGTATTAAGGGTTTACTTTTTATCTTCCATGAAATCATCAACATTAGGGGTCTTTCCATTTGCTCCCATCCATCATATACATCCTCTCCCCAGATAGTAGTTGGTCATATGTGGCTCTCCTATGCTAGAGGCTCAATCCTTGTTAGGTATCTTGTATAAAAGTGCTGGCGTGACCAATGTGTTGAAAAGCTAGAGTTTTGTCCGAGGCTCTTGAAATTGTATATGTGCACATTGGCTCTCATGGACCCTAAGGCTGAATAGCCTCAAGTCAATCTATCCAATGTTGCTTTCCTGAGAGTGAATCTTGGCTCTAAAAAAGAAATCCCCAAGTAGATATATCTCTAAACCATGTCCTCTTTCTCCTCGTATGTGAAATGAGGTACTAATTGTTGTGTCCATTGGGTGGAAGTGTCAAATACCATAACCTTGGTTTTCCCAAGGTTCATCGTGAGATCTTTGTCCTAGCAGAAAGCTTGTAGTGCATCTAGGTGGCACTACAATCCCTTTGGTGTGCTGAAGAGGAGGACTATATCATCTGTATATACTAATATGGGTTTCATGATCCCCCCAAGGCCGGGACCCATCCCCTTCGAATCTATCAATATAATCTAAAATCTTTGTTTCACTCCAATGGTGATGGTGATCTCCTTAGACATTGCTCTTGGTACTTGTACCCGTCTTGTGATAGACTCATACAGTGATAGTACTCCCCATCTCATCTTAGGTGGAGCCTCTAGTTGTTGTAGTCTTTGCATGAGTCTAGCATGAGGCACAATGTCAAAAGGCTTGCGGAGATCGACAAAGCGATAGTGCACTTTCTTTTGTGACCAAACTTTCTTTTTGTGTGGAGAGAGAGAGAGAGAGAGAGAGAGAGAGAGAGAGAGAGAGAGAGAGAGAGAGAGAGAGAGAGAGCAAGTGAACGAATGAATGAAATGAAATGATATATTGACTATTGCAAATGACCCATGAGACCATGAGTTACAATCATGCGTATGATGGTATGATTGCTTGAGCAAAACATGTAGCACAAAGCAAACAAGAAGGAAACAAAGGCTATGTGTAAAACATAGAACTTTATCTAGTAAAAGTGAGCTCTAGATGGTACAATCTCAAGTGGATATGGAGAGCCTTGCTCTAGCCCAAGCAATAATCTCTTGTATCCGCCTTTGAAGATGTGAGCGTTTGTGTCGGAGCCTAGGGCGTTGGATGGGCTAAGCTGAATGGCTTGATCAATTAGTACTCCTTGTCTGTGTGGACATTGTGATGGTGAGAGAGAGCCTCTTTTGTGGATTGGGGCTGTAACTATATTGAGTTTTCATGAGTTTGCAGTTTGTCTTGCAAAGAAGTTTGGAAGTTGCCTTTGGGAAGGGGTTTGGCATCCTAGAGTAGCTATATCCCCGAGGAGCATGTCATGAAGCTATCATAGCTCATGGATGAAGAGGCCAAGGCATCACTGAGCGGTAAAATCCATCACTTTGGATAGTGGTCCAATTCCATCTCTAAACAGACGGTGAAAACGGCCCCAGACGTGAGATATCTGGCATATGCACTCTTTTGGTGGGATGGATTTGTATTTGCTAGTCTCAATCTATAGGTGATATGAGTAAGTGCGCAATTGGCCAATAGCATATTTGATTGCATGTGAAAGGTGGGTGTCCATGTATCTCGAGTGAATAATAAATTGATCATCTATAGTATAAAGAAAATGCTCGTTGTAGAAAGCCATCTTCATCCCTAGCTCCTGCAATTGCATCAACCATGTGCGCTTGATATCCAACTGGGTAAGATCCATTGTGATGATTTTGCGAATCTCTGACCTACTCAAATCAAGAGATGATGCATCATGGGAGTACTGGAAGGGGGGTAAGTGTCCATGCTAAATCCATGTAGCTCAAACCAGGCAGACATTTGTGCATACGAGCATGAAGTATCATCCTCTTTGACAAGTCGTTAGAGGACTCAAGAGCCAACCGTGCATATTTGTGTCTAGGTAAGTCCCATAGGCTATGTAAGTGGTCGATCAAGTGAGGGACTTGATCATAATCGGTGTAGCTGCTAGATGAGCTTTGATAATCTCATGTGGAACTGAGGCCTTAGCTTTGATCATCTTGGATATCATGGACACTAGGGGTCTCTCCATCGACCTCCATCGTCCTAAAAGTGCTGTGATATGCTGCGATGGTTAAGATTGGGCCCCCATATCTGTACTTCATAGAGTAGTGTGGATGTGGCAATGTATTGAAGAGCCATAGCTTGGTGTGGGGTTTCTAGAACTAGTGAGCACATCCTCTCCAAACCACCTATTGTTGTGTATTTGTGAGCCAATCTAGTGTTTGCTGGCTCTTGCATAGAAAAGGTGGGCCTTGCGAATAAGACTCCCAAGTATGTGTAAGAATCCACATACTCCAACTCGTCCTGTCCATATGTGAGTTTAGGTGTCGATCTCCTAACCCATTGTGGTGTAGTATTAAATATTATCACCTTGGTTTTGCCAAGGTCCACTGATAGCCCATTGTCCAATGCATAGGAGTGTAATGCATCCACGTGTCTATATAGCCACTCTGGAGAGTTTGCTATCAATATAATGTCATCTGCATATAGTAAGAGAGGTATGGAGGTGCCAACTAGTGGAGCTTCTCTATCTCCTCTCTGTGAGATATAGTTAGCAATCCCATCAATCTACATGCCAAATAATGTCGGAGAGAGGAGATCCTTGCTTCATCCCAATGGTAAAGTGAATAGGTACTAAAAGGCCCTCAGTTGTTTGTATTCTCCGGAAAACCCTCTCATACAACACCAAAATACCCCAACTTAGCTCTATTGGTACTCCCATGGCATGCAGCCTAGGCCTTCCCTCCTTAATGATCCCTTTGAGTATGAGGATGTGATCCAATGTGGAGAAGCCTCTCCTAAAACCAGCTTGTCTATATGCTCTAAGACCCCACATCTCTACCCACGTGCTTAGCTCCTGCTCAATGATGGAAGCATATAACTTAACCTAGCTTGTATATGCCCAGCCATGATAGTCCGATAGTCATTGGGTAAAGTTGGGTCCCTTGACTCAAGGGTAGGCACAATAATGCTTGTGCTTCAGCTCTCTTGGAGGACTTTGCACTTGGCTCTGTTAAACATGTAAGCTAGGAATCTTGCTACTAAATCTCTGGCATGAATTAGGTGCTCCGGCTGGTAATCCATCACAATCCTGTATTTTTCCTCTACTGAGGTAGTCAATGGCCTCTAGGACCCTACTCTTTGTAAATAAAGTGGTGGTCTCTGGACAAGGCTTTGGTGGATTTGGAAGAGGGGGCTGACCCTCTATAGTATAAAGACTAGCTGCATACTCCTCCCATGTAGTGGTGGACGTAATAGGTGTAGCTGCCTTTGTGTGGGTAGTGGACCCCAATGCTCTCTCTCTTTGTAGCTGTGCCCGGTCTCACGGCACTCATCATCATACCAACTGTTTCAGGGTGTCACCTTGGTGGAGGCTCTCTGTGTGCGTTGTGAGTGTGGGAAGGCTACACTTGCGCCTATGTGTAGGGCCTCTGTGAATTGCTGAGTTACCTCTTGTAATGGAAAGTCGTGGTCTGCATCATGTAACAATATGAGGATCTCCACCTCGTAGATATCATATCCTCTCTCTAGGAAATAGGTATCTTGGGTGTTGGTGAGCTGCATGATGAGTTTGCATATCAATGAATTGGAGGTCAATGGTGAATGATAGATAGGCATGGTCCACTGCAACTCCGAGGAGGTGTGGTGATATTGAGAGGTTTTGGATGTGAGATATTAGCATCGGTGGAGCGAGTACATAGTCTTTTGTACTTCCCCTATATTCTGAGATGTCCTCTCCAACTGTAGCTCTGACACATCTTGCTCTTGTAGCATCTCCTAACATGCATCAAAGAAAGACACCTGGTGGGAGGCTCTCTAGCATTAAAGTCTCCTAGTAAGATAACATCTCCCTCCATCAAGAACTCCCAAATATCCTCATCCAAAGCCACATGTGGTGAATGCCCCTTGGGTGGGCCATATTGGGATGTTGTAGGGGGGAAATAGCATATGGCAACATACAAAGTGTGTTCCTCACCACACTCTCTCACCCACATGTATTTGGCCTGCTCATCTCTACAGACTACTTGGATCATCCTCCTGCTGTAACTCCTCCCTGAATAATGAGAGAGAGAGAGAGAGAGAGAGAGAGAGAGAGAGAGGGGTTTACGAAAAAAAAAGAGAGAGAGAGAGGGGGGGGGGGGATGTGACTTGTGGGGGAACGATGGTTGGTGCCTGCCACGTGCGCTGATTGACCTTCCCTCTCCCTGCATAACTGTTGCCACCCTGCTTCCTGCACCCCACAGACACGGCACCTGCCTGCACGCCGTACCTGTGTGCCTGCCGTAGATGTTTTCTGCAGAGCGCAAGAGCGCAGAACAGAGCATGCACAGCCTGCAGGAACCATGCTAGCGTTGCTTCACCTGCATTCCTTTCTGCAGCATATGTCCTGTTTGCTCTGCGCCCTTCCTGTCTGGCTGCCCTTCGTGGCGTGCACGCTGCCCTGGGCCTGGCAAACGACTTCTGTGCAGAATTGTAGGTTTGCATGCCTGCTCTGCCTGCCGGCAGCACACCTAACTGAACAAGTGCATGACCACTTGGCCATCTTGTCCTGTCATGCTGGCCCCGAATATGGATAATATGGATCAGGCCGTTGCAGCCTTGGATCTGAATATGGATGTGGAAGATGATGTGCTGGAAGAATACATGATGCCTTGCACTGAAGAGATGGTACCCCTTTGCATTGAGACTCAGCCCTCGTTCAAATGCGGCAAGATCCATGCTGAACCTGGTGCTGCTCTCGATGCCCTCGACGTGAGTGATTCTCCACCTTGCTTGTATGCTCAAGTGGCTTTGGTTTCATAGGATTTGCAGGAACCGAATTGGGAACAACTGCTTGAGTTCACAAATAACCTCTTAGAAGAATATGTTGAGCTTAACCATCGAGGTATCTGTACCTATGCAGAGGAGGAGGGAGGAGGAGGTTCAGACATCTGCCCACTTAAGAGGTTGTTTGTTCCTTTTCAGCTTTGCATGAGCAATGCATGATCCTTTTCTTCACAGGCTGTATTCCAGTGCTTACCAAGATCCATCAGTGGCTGACCTCCATTCTGCAGATTGACTGTGTGGAGGAGATCTTTGGTGGTCCGCCTGGATTTAATGAAGTTGTTCTTCTCTCTGCTTCGGCCCAGGATTTCCTCCTCCAAAAGCAGCCCCTCTTCTTTGAGAAATAGGTAGTGCATATTGTCTCATGGCATCCATTACAAGAATTTCCATGTATGCTGAAGTACCAATGTCCAATATGGACGGGAACAAACTATGCATGCTGCGGATACTTTCTAGAAGCGACCAAGTTGGTTTTGGTTCCGACTGAAGCAGGGTACTTTTGCTGGTCACTGTTTCTCTCGTGGCCAGTTGGGTCACTTCATGACGGAGTGTCCAGATCGTAAAAGGGCTGTGGTGGATCAGCCCATAGATAGGGACCTACACACGTCCCACCACTGTGTTGAGCAACAGATCATTCAGCGTGGTTAGTCTAAAGGCAAGCAAGATGCTCCTTCTCCAGATTTGGAAAGAAAGGGATCCGTCGCTATAAGGGCAAAGCAAAGGAGACTTTTGTGCTTGCAGTATTTCTTGACCCTTCTTCTTCACAGGATCCCCTCTGCACTTATTCTCGTTGCCAAGACAAATCTTGGGATGTGCTTGAAGCTCAAGTTCCTACTATTGCTAAGGACTTGCCTCCCCCTTGAAGAGCAATAGCAACAACACGAATCCACTCAGCCACCCCCGCGAGCCTGTGACCCTCCAATTGAGGTGGGCTTTGATGCTACTAGTAGAGTCATCATCCATGGGATCCCAAGTATCTAGGGTCTATCTCCCACTCTGTAGATGTGCCTTCCCTGTCACAGGCTGACCAGGGTCCAATCCCTTTGCGATGTTGGGCGACTGCTTTGAAGATAGTGTAACAGAGACACTGGCAGCAAAGGCCTAGGCCCATGAGACAAAACCTGGCCACAATCTAGTCTTGTGGTGCCTTTTGCACTCTTGTCTTTTGTTCCACTGAATCCATTGTATTTGGTTCAAATGTGATGGCTTAGAGCCACCTTGCACTTTGTAATGTTGTTATCCTATACTTTTTTTGTAATTAATATGATTAACTCATTAGCACAAGGTGGGGATTCATACAGTTGAGCAACTAAGAAAGGTGACGTAGTGTGGTGGATGGGGATTCCCCACACAATAGGACCAGAGGATGGAGAGTAATGCATTTACGGGTGTGTGTAAGGCTCAATGTTAAAGGGTAGCATTCCTACTAACGATGTACCAGGGTGTAGAATGGTATACTCCTGAGTATCTAGTAATGGTCTAAAACCTTGATGTGCATTAAAGACAATGTGTGCTAAGAATGGATAACCTATTGTAGGTCTTAAAGAGTTTGAACTTTTGGCTGTGTCCCGGGTGGAGTCTTTCCTTAATTTAGAGGTGATCAGTCTTGTCAATAGCTGAGATGCACCTTGTGAAGGAGTATGAGACGTGGGCCTCGATGAGTGATCCCTACAAGAAAGGTTAGTAGAAGAAGCGTTGTCCTCCAAATCAAGACCATAATACCTCCTCAGGGTCTCCATTGAAGGAGTACCTTGAGAAGGCGTCGGAGGATCTCAAGAGGGAGGCGTTTGAGCCATTGTGAATCAATTACGTGTCATTCCTGTATCTTGCACCAAACCAAGGTCTCCAACTCTCCGTGATAGCCACAAGATACTCTTGAAAAGAGTATCAGCTTTGGTACCATGTGAAGATATGCTAGGGGTTTTGCACAGGGAGAACATAGAATGTACGAACATGGCTGAAACTTGCAAGACAAGGATAGGTTGAATGTTGGGCAGCCTATCTATTTATATTTGTAGAAGGATCCTCCCAAATTAGGCTTTTGTCTATGGGACACAAAGTCTCTAGGATCAAGCACCGTCTAATGAAACTTTTGGTAATACACATGTTTTGGGGCTGTTTTAAAGAGCTAATTAGTTTGTAATGGCCCAAACTTTGGCCTCTTGCCCAAGTTTAATAATGTTGTCCAGATTTTTGCTTAAGGTTCAAAAGCCCCAATGAATGAAATATGCACTTTGCACTTTCCACTTGTACATTAATTAATTAAATCAGTTCTGTGGCTCTCAGATATTGACACCGTGCCATTAATGGACTTGCCTATGTCCTGCACAACTTATGCAATGTCTTGTTTGCCCAAGGAGCTAAAAGGTTATCACATTTTAGAGCTCTGCATATTGTCATCTATATATGGAGATGTTATGCTTTCCATGGAAACCTATTTCCAAACAGACTCATGTAGTGCCACAATTTGTCATCTAAAATTTCTATTGCTGAAATGTGTCATCTAGTACTGCAACCTGTGGTCTTACCTATCATTGGTTGTCAAGATGAAGAAGTGCTATATTTTTCAACTGTTTGCAGTGACAATCAGCTCATGGTGGGTTCGGACAAGAGTGATTAGAATGTTCTGGGGGCTAGTTGTGATCAATATGTTGAAATGTTGATAGCTACAATAGAATGGTGTTTGCAGCTGTTGCATTCATGTGCCTAGTAACACCTTTTTTAGAAATGTATATGCCAGATTCTGATACAAGGTTGCTGTCTAAAAATCTGCCATCTTTTATACATTAATGACTGAATAATTGTCTGTCCTGCCATGTCTGTGCAAAGATGTTATGATTTCCCCTTAAAACGATTCTGGATCGTGTGTTTGAGTAAAAATGACTGCTGACAACATACGTTTTATGTAAATATGTAAAAATTGCATTTCTGATACGGTGAATGCTGCAATTCTTTTGTAGCCAAAGAAAGCAGGCAAAGGTGAATCAGGCAGAGAAGCTGTACACTTGGTTTGTGGAGCTTGTAAACAGGTAAAATAACCATAATGTATTCCTTATTAGAATGAGGTATCATATATGGTTATGCTCAAACAAAGTTCTTTGTTAAGTAAAACAGAGCACCATGATGTATTCCTTATTAGAATGAGGTTGTCTTATATGGTTATGCTTAAACAAAGTTCTTTGTTCACTAAATCACAGCAATTGTGGCTACCTTTATACCCATTTTTTGCTATTATTATCCTGCCTTTCCAGTAAAATCCAGTTTGTTATCTGAAATAAAAAATTCATGGTTGGTTGACTTCCTTTAAAGTGTTCGTGGTTTACTTCCCTCTGTTTACAGTTCAATTGAGTCTCTTATGTCCCATTTTTTCAGGTAGGGCATATGCGTACAAACAAGAAAGTCTGTCCTTTGTATAGTGAAGAGGGAAGAGCAAATGCTTTGGCAGCTGCTCAGCAGGCAAACGCGCAGTCAATTGCTCAGGCTACTGCTCAGGCAATTTCTCAAAAAGCAGAAACTATAGAAGTAATTGATGCACCGGTCCGCCAAGGTATCAAGATCACCTTGAAAAGCACCAGTGGGCTACAAGACAAAGAAGCTCCTGTCTCAGTCAGCACTCCAGTTGAAAAAAAGTTTCCTTCTCTGAAAATAAAGCTTCCTTTGATTGGCAATGTGGAGAATGCTCCTGCAATCTCCAGGAAGGTGGAGGGAAATTCCACTCTTCCTACTGGAGCAACACCAAAGCAGCAAGAGGAAGGGACACGTTTAATAAGGAAGATAAAGATTAAAAAAGCACCAAAACTACAAATGGAAGATCAGTTGGAGGATAGTGATGATAAGAAAGTGAGAGAATCAAGACCATCTGATCATGTTCAGCCATCAGCAGAGGTGGGATTGTTCTGGCAAGAGACTGTTAGTAGTGCAAGGCCGCATGAAGTTGAGCCTATGTCTGTAATGGAACTGACACAGGCACATCAAAAAAAGGATGCGATAAATGACAGGCAGGCAGGTGTTATCCTGTTAGACAGGGAGAATCTAAAGCATCAGGAAAAGAAAAAGATGAAAGAGTCAAAGGAAAAACGGCGACAAGCCAATGAAAAGGAAGTAAAGCTAAGGAGAAAGGAGGAGTTAAAAATTAGGTTAAGGTTCGATAAGGAGAAAGAAGTGGAGAAACAGTCAGAGGCTGACAAATTTTTGGAGATGGAACGGAGGAAGGGAATGGAGCTGATAAAAGAGCAAGAATGGATGGAAAAACAGAGAGAGAGGGAGAAACAGGAGCGAGAGATGGAGATGATTGAAAGGCTGCAAATGGAAAGGGAGAAGCTTGAGATGCAGCAAAGGGAGTTTGAAAGGCAGATGAGACAGCAAAGAGAAAGGAAGAAACTTGAAAGACAGCAGAGGGAGAGAGAGAGGGAGAACCTGCAGCAGAGGGAAAGAGAAATGTATGAAAGGCAGATGGAAAGAGAAAGGATAATGGAGGCTGGAGAACATGAAGAAAGGGGTAGGAAAAATCATGTGATAGAGAAACACACAGTGCAAGAGAGAAGGTCTGTCAAAATGTCATTGATGAGAGATCGGAGATCCATGGAACAGGAAAGATTAACTGTGACAAAACGGAAACTACCTTTGGATGTGAATGTCTGTCGAGGGGTTTCGGATTATGCTCACCAGCCTAAACGACGGAAAGGTGGAGAGGTAAGTCGGAAAAGTGCCATCTGTGCTTTCAGTATAGCAGGTTTCCCTTTCTGTACCTCTTATATTTTTCTTTATGGTAATTTCTGTGTGTACCACTGTGATGTGTGCTTGTGCTTATAAACCCTGTCTGTTTCTAACAAAGTGGAACCCAAGGTATGAGACTCATTCTTGGACTGTGGATCTATTTAGCATTCTAGATTTTTGTCCCCTTGAAATGGGATCTATAGCATGTGCTTTCTGGCTATAGTTGAGCAAAACATTTGCTCAATTATGTCCTATCTGCTGGATGCATTAGAGTGCAAACATCTCTAGCAAAGTGTTAACCATTGGATAGTAAAGTCTTAACAAACAAGGTAGTGTGAGTTGAAGATCTTGTCTATACTGTTACAGCTGCATAAAACATGCCTCAGGTGCTTGTAACTGAAGGATATTGCTTAACAGCTTCCTGTCAGGGAGACAAACATCTCACATCAAGCGATGTAAGATCATGTTTTGCATGATAAGAAAATTGTACCATGTGCTATTGATATGCTTAGCATACATGGTGTGTATTTTCACACATCTCAAGCTGGACCAGCTTGCATAGATGTATGCTTGCATGTTACTTAATTTTAAAACTTTCAGGATTCGGTATCATTAGTAGTTTCCACTTTTGCTAGAAAACCTGTCTTTGGCTATTTAGGCATGGTGTATGTTACAATTAGTATTTGTGTTATTTGTCTTTTTTTTTTGTTTTCATTGTAGGAGAACTTACTAGTATAGTTTTGGTTAATTTTGGGATAGACATTGATTTCTATGATACGTATCATGTGGCTGCACATTTTTATTATATGATGGATATATGTTGCTTGTTTCATGCAAAATTTCTTCTTGTGGTCATGCAAATGTATTAATGATCTCACAAGTTGTTTCTAAGTCTAGGGGCATGGTGTGTGGACCACTACATGGTTGAATGTGTAATTGGGTATGATGCAATGACACCATGCGTCATCATCCTAACTAGCTCTATTTGGTCAGGATTATTTGAGTATAGTATGTCATACATCCCAGAGGAGAGAGTATATGGGTAGCATCTAGACTGGAGCCTCATCATATGCTACTCGTATTGTTGACGGATCTCTATCATTTCTCTGTGGTGTAGTCTTTGTGTTTGGTACCCTTGCACCGTCAATTGGTGTGTAGCTATGATCTCATATGCTCTTTGGACTGTCATCCATAGTTACCTGGAACGAGGAACGGGAACGGGAGCGGGACCCCCTGGAACGGGGGGAACGGGAACGGGGGGGAACGACACATATCTTAAGTGCCCCAAATATGCCCTGCATGATCAAGTTGCCCCAAAGAATGTCCCTCGAATTGCCCCAATACCCCTCAATGCTCCAAATTGACCCAAATGTCCCAAAATTGACTCGATTACCCCCACAGCTCCAAATTGCTCATGAATTGCCCCAATTATTCTAGTTTCCCTTGAAATTAGACAATATAAATGGATGATTACCTTGGAATTGAGAATAGGCTGAAAGTTGATTGTGATTTGTAAGAGTTCATAATGCATCAAATTTGAGCTTTGCATGGACTCCTAATTGGCTTGTGGGTTGTCTTGACACTTTAAATATTCAGAGAGAGAGAGAGAGAGAGAGAGAGAGAGAGAGAGAGAGAGAGAGAGAGAGAGAGAGAGAGAGAGAGAGAGAGATTAGTGTGTGCACATTAGGCAATGGAGATAGGTAAACATGTAGTAGGAGTGTGATATAAGCAAAAAGAAAAAACGTGGAAAAATGTAAATTTTTGGTCAACAGGCTTGGAATGGCCGTTCCAAACAGGGAACGGTAGGGAACGGCCCAGGGAACGGCAGGGAACGTTCCCCGGCCGTTTCACCTCCTCCAAGGATCTGGAACGCGTTAAACCGTTCCTATAGGCCGGAACGGCCGTTCCCTGTTTCTATGCTGTCATCTCTTTGTATAGGTGTAGTGTGTTTGATCCTTGCTTGGAAAAAATCAGTGAGCTCTAGCTGTCTGCCCCCCTCTATAGGGTATTCGAGTGGAGTAATGTTGTGCAGAGTGTATTGATCTCAAGTTAGGGTGGTGTCACTTTTGGAAAGCGTGGGGTATCTCGCTCTAAGTGGGCTATAGGCCGTGTATTTGCATAGAAGTGCTCCTCACTCTCCACCTCCCCTTGACATAATTAGCAAATCCTCCCAATTCTAGGAATGCGGATTGCTTATTTTCTCAAATTGGGCCCGATGAGAGGAGACCTTAAGCTGATTGATGGTCCTACTTCTCTCTCATGTGCTATGTGTACATCTAGGTATTTGTGTGTCTCAATGAAACCATCTGCCGTGGTCCTCATGGAGTGGTCCCAAAGTAGGACATCTTTCTGGGGAGGGGTTGTTGGGGTGATATCCATGTATATCAATTATGTAGTTGATAAAGATTTCACATGACCAGGTTCCTCTCAGTGCAAGAGAGGTGTATGGAGGGAGAGTCAAGGTCATGTTGGAAGGGGGCAAGTGGTCCTTCTCAATCTCATATCTTGTGAGCCTCAAACCAACCTTCCTCCTTAGAGAGGGTGGTAATGACCGGATTAATCAACAATTACAACAAGCATACAATTCATTTAAACTAAAATGTATACTTCACCACTTTAATCTTGGACAAATTGGTGTCCCTTGTAGTATTTTTTAAGCTTTTATTGCAACTGGATGAAGTACAAATGAGATTCTATGGTCTCTTTTGCTTATCCAAGTGCCTCTTGCTGTCAAAATTGACCAATAAGCCTTCTGACCAATTTGCCCCCTGGTTTGCTTGGGGATTGACCTTCATCTTACTCCTTGAAAGACAAATTAAGTTCCAAGTCTGATATGGGCTGGTTAGTCTCTTGAATTTTCTTGAAATTCTTTAATTTCAGCTTGCTTGAATTCAAGCCTTAGGTTATCAATTCTGAGCATGCATCGTGAGGTGATTGTTAAACCCTGACTTTTGCTGTAAATTAGGGTTTACAGTAGAGATTAACCAAAATCTCCACCTTTGATGACTCAAATGGCTGGATTTTGCTGAGATAACTGGAGGGATGGCTATAGGATGAGAGAGAATGTTGTAGAGAGAGGAATTTATGAGTTTCATCGCGCGAGAAAGGCTTAAAACTTGTTGTTGCCTTGCTCAAACAGACATGGAACTATCACCTATCGCTAAGGACTACTAGCAAGTGTGCTGCCTCCTCTTGTATGCTATCTCCTGCACTAGAACCACCTTGAGCTACTATCACATGCACCTAGAGTAGGGAATTGACATTAATTAATTAGTACCAATTCTAGGCTAATCAGTGGTCAGGATTGCTTAGGTGACAAATTGACCTAGCCAATTTAATTGTTGGCTAAATAGATTTTTTTTGAATCTATAAATAATTATTAATTAATTTTAAAAAGTTGGATAATGTTGGAAATTATTTTGAAAGGCTACTACTTGGCAAAACTCGCCTATGCAAGTGGGAAAGATGTTTTAGAGAGAGAGAGAGAGAGAGAGAAGCAATGGCGAGGCGTTTGGTGTGTGGGCGATGGTAGATCTGATTCACTCGTCTTGCAGATGTGCCTACCTGCCTCGTGCATTGGCTGAGTTCCCCCCTCTGACCTGTGCATGGTCCATTCTGCCCTGCCCGTGTCATCGCGCCTTGCCCTTGTCTACTTGTGTTCATCCGAGCAACATGTTGTGCTATTTGCCATGTGACCATCTTGCTTGCATCCCCCTCCTCTGCGACTGAGACAGAGTGCGAGGTCACCAGTCCTGCTCGAGTCCTGCTCGTTTTGTCTTGCGTGTCGATTCACCTGCTGTTCCTTCTGACGTCCTCCTGGCACCTGACCTATTTTGTCATCCTCTATTTTGTGCCTGACAGCGAGGGTGTGACGATCGGCCCCTAATCCAGGTAAGTCAGACTGGGAGCGACTCAGATCGTTAAAGCCTTGTTTTTACTAAACAGCAGTGTACAGAGTGGGGCTGTGGTCTTGGGGTACAACAGCTTATTAAAGGAGACAGGTTCTGTCGTGCTCTGTGAAAGACAACCAGAGTTGGATAATTTGTGTAATCAATGTAAACCTTGGGAATGGCGAACTTGCAAGAATCTAATGGTATTGACATGGCCTTTCTAGAACAACATATTGGAATGGGGATGACAAAGACTTGGCGGAATCAGATGACGATTTGTTAGTTGGGGATTCTGGGTAGTTAATGGAAGGGGATGAGATGGGTAAGCGGCGCAAGATGCCGGTCGAAGAACCGGACTTGTGTGCCTTGAATTTGCCTCAGCAAAATGTTCAGGCCTTATGCTCTCAGACTAATGAGTCTTTTCAGTTTATGCTGGCCTCTGCCAATCATCTGATGTCGGAATATGCTCAAGCTAATGAGGGTAAAGCGAGTTCTTTACCACAAGGGGAACATGTGGTCGTTGTTATGGTTGCTGATCTGATTCTACAGCAGATTGTTGCCTTCCATGAGAGTGCTGCCATCTTTTACTTTACAGGAAGGACCCCATTGATCTCCCGCATCCGGGCATGGTTGCTATCCATGCTTGCCAAGGGGGAGATGGGACAGGAGGATGTTTCAAGGCAAGACCAGGCATCCCTTGTGGAAGAGATGTATGATGGCCCGAGGGGTTTTTTTGAGGTCCTCTTCTGTTCCTCGGAATCGCGAGCCCATATTATGCATTGTATCCCCTTGTTCATGGATGGCTAGTTAGTCCATATGGTTCCTTGGAGGCCTATGGTCGAATTTCAGGAGATACTAAGGCAGGCATGCCCAATTTGGGTCGAGGTGTTGGATTTCCCTGCCCATCTTTGGCGACTTCTTCCCTTCGTGTTGAGATCTCTTGAAGAGGTGTTGGTGGAGCCTCGGTTGGCCTCCCGTAACAGGAATAGGGCATGCATGCTTTGGGATACAGGGAAACCTCGCCCGAATAAAGTTCATTTTCAGGTTCCGGGGTTGCAAACTTGGGTCTATGAGCTTAAATGGAATGGGGCACATTTGCAGGGCACTGTTTCAGATGTGGACAATTGGGACATTTTATTTCAGAATGTGATAGAAGGCATGAGGTAATGCAACCGTCTTTGGATCGTGACTTGGATATGCATGACCATCCTACGCAGCTGGTAGCTTAGTAGCCTGAAGTCGCTTTTGAGCATATTGTCCAATAGGGACAACTAGATGGAAAGAAGGCTGCTTCTCGAGCTGAAAATCAGCATGCTTCGCCCTATGGGGGCCAAAACTTGTCTCCTCAAGATAACCCTTGGGTTTTGATGGTTCGCCGTAATGCTAGACAGGAGCCTCGGTCTACTCCTGTTCACCCAACTCCCCAGACTATTACCTAGACATTTCAACGCCAAGGTAGGGGATTCTATATGAATCCTCGATTTGTAGTTGGTGGTAATGAAAAAAGGATCTCTGATACTGTTTTGCACTTTGACTCGTGAGGGAGAATGGTGCCTCCTCAGGATGTTTTCCGTGCCCAGCAACAACAGTTTCCTTCTCGTACTTCGATTGCTAGTTTGCAAAGGGGAGATCTAGTTGATGTGATTCAAAGCGAGATGGAAAGATTTCAGGCAGCCAAAGCAGTTGATATTAAAGGGAAAGGGAAGGTGGGGATACAATAGTTTTCTTTTATGTATTCCATAATGAGAATTGCGTTATGAAACGTTAAAGGTATCTCTTCGGGCAGTAAACAGTATCGGTTGTGGAAATTTGTGTTAGTTGGCAATTGGGATGTTCTATGTGGGGTAGAGCATAAACAACATGCTTTGGCAAGATCATCTCATGTATATAAGGATTACTCGGTTTTCTATAGTGGGTGTGTTCCACATAAATCTGGAGTAATGTTTGCCGTCAGATCTTCATTGCAACCATTTTTGATTTCTCAGGATCGTTGAGGAAGATTCATGATTATGGAAATCCAATGCAAGGGAGAAGTTTTATGGTTGGTGGGTGTCTATGCTCCTACTTCTCGTGAACTTCGCCAACTTTGGGATGACTTGCATTGCCTTGCTTTGGCTCTCGTCAAGGCTTTGTAATGGGCGATTTCAATGTGTGTACATCTATGGACTTCTCAACATTCGGTTATGGATGGTCCCGAGCGTCAGGCTTGGGATGCTTTTGCAACTCAGTCTTTGAAACAGGACATGTGGTCTTGGTTGCATCCCTCACACTCAGGATATACTTATCGTTCTCTTCAGCATCGAAACACATGGGCCAGACTGGGTAGGATCTATGTTTGTCAAAGTGATTCTTTTCTCCTTGCAGTCCTTGATAGTGGATAGAGCGAAAGCGTGTCTTGTCAGATCGCCATCCTTTGATCTTGGAAATGACACATCTACCTGTTCATGCCTATAAGGTTCCCTTGGCTCGCTTGGCTCTTCGTTTCAATCAATCCTTTCTCCTGCAAAATCAGTTTTTGGAATGTATTCAGCGAATAATTGATTCCTTTCGTTCTAGGGTCCTATCAGAAGGATTGGAAGCATGGCCTATTTTTAGGGATAATGCACGTATGCTATCCCGACAGTTCGGTATTTAGCATGCTTCCATTTTACGCATTGAATTGCTGCATGCACAATCTTTGTTGGCCCATTCTTTGTCTTTATGTTAGTTGGGGGATACTAGTGATGATTTGGTGACAGGCATCGAATGGTTGAAAGCCGAGTTCAATCTTTACAGGAACAGGAATATTCTGAATTCAAATTGTTGTCTAGAGCAAAGGCTTCGCACGATAACAATTGTCAATCTCACCAGTTCTTTGCTAGATTACATAAGAAATATGCTTAGGATAATATTGTGCGTGTGAAGAATAAACAAGGTGTTTGTTGGGCCCTCAAGAGAGTTTGTCAGATGTTGTTCACTCTGCGCGCAGATATATTTGTGATCTGGTTAGAAATCAAGTTCAGCCAGAATGGGTAGCCTTAATGGAGGCGGATATTTTAGAGGATGAAGTGGAAGAGGTTCTCTCCCATTTGCCAAAAAGAAAAAGTCCTGGTTGGGATGGGCTTCCTAATGAGTTGTTTTCAACCAATGTTGAGCAATGTAAGGACCCTTTGACTTGCTTGTGTTAGCAAGTTTGGAATTCTGGTGTCATGCCTTCAGACTGGAAGATTGCAGTCATTCGGTTATTGCCCAAAGTTCCCTCTCTTACTTCTTTGAAACAATGGAGACCCATTTCTGTTATGGGCTCGTTATATAAAATCTTCTCAAAAATCATTGCCAACAGATTGAAGAAAGTATTTCCGCATTTGGTTCATCCTCGCCAATAGGGTTTCATTAAGGGTCGGAATATAATGCATAACATTTTGAATGTTCAACTAAGGATTGACTTTGCAAAAGCTTCAAGCCAACAGATGGTCATGCTTCAACTTGATATTGAAAAGGCATTTGATCATGTAAGCTAGTCTTTCTTGAGGCAGTTGATGTTCACCATGGGTTTTGGGCCACGTATGGTTTCTCTTGTGGATACTATTGGTCAGGGGGCATTGGCCTGTATTGCGCTTAATGGAGGCATCACTAATGAAATTACCTTATCCTGCTCTCTTTGTCAAGGCTGCCCTCTCAGTCCTTTGTTGTTTGCATTAGTTACTTACCTGATGCTTTCTTTGTTGGATAAATTGGCCAATCAAGGTGAGATAGTTGGATTGTCTCTTCCTAGTGGGGCCCAACTTGTGGGTCAATCTTTGGCAGATGATTCCTTTTTGTTTCTTAAGGTTGATCGTTCCAATGTTCATCGGGCAATGGTCGCGTGGAAACTTTTTGCTATGGCATCAGGATTCCATGTTAATGCTCAAAAATCCACTTTGCTCTCTTGTACGGAAAATGATTTGCAAGCTTTGGGTTGGAATGGTATTGTGATTCCCAAGGGGAATATAACTAGATTTGGGTTATCCTATTGGGGTGGAGGTGGCTCCCCGTGCCTTGTTGGATTGGATGGCATCTCGTATTCATGACCGGTTTATGTACTGGAAGTCACAAGGCTGGCATCTCCATGTGAGACTTAAAGTTACACAATGCATTATGATCAGTATGATTTCGTTTTTCTTGCCTTTGCTTCCTTGGACTAAGAAGTCCCTACTGGAATTGGTCCAACCTATCCGATTTTATGGAAGAAGAAAGATAATCTCTTGGGTCAGGTGTGGATTTCATGGCAGCACATGACTACTCCTAAAAGGATGGGGGAAGCAACTCTATTGGATGTTAATTTTCATATGGCTGATTTGAGGTTAGCTCTTCTGCAGGCTCTTTGTCTACAGACTCATCCCTAGGCAGATATAGCTAAATGTTTTATAGAAAAGACTGGCATTTCTCATGGTAACACAGTTATTCATGCTTCTTGATGGCATGTGCTTAACTCCACAAGATCTATTATGGTCTCTCAATCTTTTCTCCTTTCCCATATGATCGCATCTTGGCAAGCGATGTTACGTTTTTCGGTTTGGCGCCCCCTGGATTCCCGCAAGGAGGAGAATTCTCTCCTAGGCAAAGTACTGGCCTCTTCCTGGCTGTTGGACTAACCTGACAAATATCTCTAGAGAGACAAGTTTAATCGCATGGCTTGTTGGGGTTGCAGTGAGTCCAAGATGGTGTCATTCCGGGACAGGCCCGCCTTTATTCATTTCGGCGTATTCGCTAGCACTTTCGGGTGCCTAGAGGGTATCATGTTATTTGGACGGCCATATAGGACATAATTACGAGATACTATCCTTTGCCTACATTACAGCTCTTGTCTCCCTGGCGTGATTGAATGTTTGTGATTCCTGATGATTTCGAGAAAAGATCGGCCAATCAAATATATCATCATATGGTAGAGGCCAAGCGATGGGTTAGGTGAAGGCAAACAAAGTATGGCGCATTCAAGAAAGCAAAAAGAAGTGGTAGGATAGATTCATTCAGCTCTGGAAATCTAAGGTTCGGTACCAGGGAAAAGTGTTTATGTGGAGGCTTCCTATTGGGCTTACTGGGAATGTGTTGCGTGCTCGTAAGATATTTGCTGGGCGATGCATTTTGTGTACTAGATGTGATGAGACAGTGCTTCATCTTTTTGTCTCTTGCCCTGTTACAAGATAGATTCGGAGTTTTGCGTTCTGAGTTTGGTCCTCGTTGACTCGTCACTGGATTTCAGCTCGTTCGTGGTATTTGGGGAAGATGACCTCCATGACCTCTTTGAGTTCAGATTATTCCTGCCTTTTCCATTTCCTGAGATGGACAGCCTTGTGGCATATTTGGCGAACTCTGAATGCCTTCATTTTTGATTCTGTATCTGGGATTCATGGTCATGTGGCCCGAATCCGGGGTTTAGTGTTGTGGCATATCACCTCTATGGTGTCTGCTGACTTGGTTCTTCTTGATATTGCTACTCCCTGGCTGGACACTGTTCGCTCCACACCAACTGTTCTTTTAGTGTGATAGTTTTGTGTTAGAGTCTATGTAGACTTTCCTTCATGATTGTTTTTTTCCGTTTGTTCTAAGCCGGCCTGATGGTCTGATGTAAAATATTTATTACTTAATTCAATTATCTTCACGGAGAGAGAGAGAGAGAGAGAGAGAGAGAGAGAGAGAGAGAGAGAGAGAGAGAGAGAGAGAGAGAGAGATGCAGATGCTTGAGTCTCGACTCCGACTCTTGAAACTTGAGTCTTGAAAGTTGAAAGGGAGGAAGACTCGAGAGGCCCGAGGGTTGGGGTAAAGTTGTGGGGTAAAGTTGAAAGAGCAAGAGTGAGAGAGGGAATGGGAGATGAGAATGGCAAATGCTTTGATAGGGTGCGGGATAGAGGCCCAAGGGGATGGGAGATGAGATTCGAGAATGGCAAATGCTTCGATAGGGTGTGGGAAAGAGGAAGATGAGAATGGTAACTTGTAAGTGCTTGCTGAATTGGTGTGGAAGCATGGAGGAGAGGAGCACCTTTTGTAGATGAGAGAAGGGTTTGAGTTCAAAGTTCAAATAGTCAAAGAATCCAAAGAGAGGGCTGCAAGCTGGAGCTTGGAAGGAATCCAAAGAGGAGCACCTTTTAAGTTTTGCATGGTTGGAATTTGGAAAAGGGGGTTGGGGTGAGGTATCCAAGGCTTCCCACCCTCCCAAAAAGTGCAACAGTGCAGGAAAAGCGCAAAATGCAGGACGCGGGGGTGTAGGAAACGCGGAACGAGGACGCACATGCCAGGTGGCTGAAAGAGGCCAGTTGTAACATGCGAAATTGTGTGAAATCGGACCGTATGGATTGTTCCATACCACGTATGGAGTCAACTATGGTGGAGATTTCATCTCCTCACGCATGCGAGGGATGTATTTTGGACAAGATGCATAGATTTGCCTTGAAAAAGGATGGTGCAGTGCCTTGTGTCTGGAAATTGCAGCTTATTCATTTTGATGTTTGTGGTCCCATGAGGACATGTGCATTTGGAGGTTATCTTTACTTTGTTACATTTATTGATGAGTACTCTCGGTATACATGGGTGTATGGGCTGATGTGTTTATACATTTTAAACATCTTATTGCAAAGCTTGAGGCTGAAACTAGCTGAAAAGTGCAAACACTTTGCATAGATAGAGAGGGGGAGTACATGTCTTGTGCTTTTGAGACATATCTGCTTGATTATGGCATTACGCATCATGCCACTGTTAGAATGACTCCTTAGCAGAATGGTTTTGCTGAAAGGAAGAATCGCACTCTTATGGAGATGACTCGTTATATGCTCAAAAGCAAGGGGCTGCCTCATAAATTTTGGTTAGAAGGCCTTCAGTGTGCATATCATGTGTTGAATTGTGCATCCACTACGGCACTAAAGATGATCACCCCGTTTGAAGCTTGGCATGGCAAGAAACCCAAGGTTGACTACTTTTGAATATTTGGTTGCATAGACTATGCATATGTTTCGAAAGAGCTTTGTGGGAAGCTATAAAACAAGGCTGTAAAATGCATATTTACTGGCTACAGTTCGGAAAGCAAGGGCTATCGCTTGTATGACCCACACACATTGAAAATTTTTGTCGTTAGGGATGCCATATTTGCTGAAAATGCTGCATTTTTCACATCATTAGTTTCAAATGCCGGCCACCCATGACATTGGTGATGTCTTTGAGGGTCTCTTGCTACTTTCTTTGGATTTTGTGCCTGCTGTAAATGGCCGGACAGACATAATTATTAATACAGCAAGCTGTTGCTGTACCATATGTGCCTGAACAATAGGGTATTGATAATGGTTTGCCACATGTAGTAGAAGATGCAATACAACATGAAAGGGTTGCTGTAAATGAAAAAAAAAACACTCCTGAGATGGTTGTTACAAATTCTCCAGGAGAGTAAAATGGATGCTCCTTTAGCTCAACTCACTAGAAGGGTTGCTAGACATGTAGCACATGATGGAGGAGGTGCCCATTTGGCTGATTTTACGGAAGTAGATGATTGTGATGAGCATGTATTTATGAGCTCACTATTGGATGATGAGCAGTCTACTTCCTTGGATGAAGCTTAGCAAGATGTACATTGGATGCATGCCATGCAAGATGAGTTAGACTCTATTGCTACTAACTCTACATGGGATCTTGTGGATTAACCACTTGGCAAGAAAACTTTTGGCACAAAATGGGTTTCTAAACTCAAATGCAAGGTTGATGGTACCATTGATAAGTACAAAGCACGGTTGGTAGCAAAAGGCTATGCACAAAAGAAAGGCATAGATTATGAAGAGATTTTTGCTCCTACATCGTATATGAGTATGGTGAGATGTGTAATTGCCATGGCTGCAAATTATGGTTAGAAGGTACATTAGTTGGACATTAAGACAACATTTTTGAATGGGGATTTGCATGAGGATATTTATGGGTCACAACCTTGAAGGTTTGTGGTTAAGGGGAAATCAAGCTAAACAAAGCTCTTTATGGTCTCAAACAAGCTTCTCATGCATGGCACTCTAAAATTGATGCATATTTGGCCAACAAAGGGTTCAAAATCAGTCCAACTGCTCCCACTCTATACATTAAGATTTGGGGGGGGAGGGAGACTTTTTGATTATCATTCTTTATGTAGATGACATGTTGCTCATTGGATCTTCAAAAGCACAAATTGCAGATTTCAAGTCTGAATTGAAACATGCATTTGCTATATGGGCTGCCTACACTATTATTTGGGGATTTAGCTCACCCAAAATCAGTATGCTATCATCATGTTACAGTCACAGTATGTGGATAAGCTGTTACATAGGTTTATTATACAAGATTGCAAACCTATGTATACTTCTATGGAGCCATGCTTAAAGTTGTCTATGCATGATGGTGAAGAGATGTCTGATATTGCAATTTATAGCTATGTTGTTGGCTGTCTTATTTATCTTTGCAACACATGCAATGACATTCAGTATGCAATATCTCATGTGAGCAGGTATATGCATAGTCCATAGACTATACGGCAAGTTGTCAAGTGGATCTTTAGATACTTGCAAGTATAAGCTTATAGTGATTTAGATTGGGCTGGTGATGCAGATACTAGGCAGTCTACTAGTGGACATTGTTTCTTTCTAGGGTATTCTTGCATTTCATGGCTAAGTAAGAAACAACTTACAGTGGCTACCTCGTCTTGTGAGGTTGAGTATAGGGTAGCCTTCACGGCAACAGTGGAATGTGCATGGTTGGACAGATTGTTGGTTGATCTACATTTACCATTGGAGGGTCCTACACCCATTCTTTCTGATAGTCAGAGTGCCATTATAGTGGCATGAAATCCTGTGTATCATGCTCGCACAAAACATATTGAGGTGCATTACCATTATGTCAGAGAGAGATACTATGCCGGAGAGATCAGCTTGATGTATGTTTCTACATATGAAAATGTTACAAACATTTTCACCAAGGCACTACATCATGAGAAGTTTGAGGCTTTTCGCAAGTCCTTAAACTTGCTACCCTTTGGTGATTGATCATTCATGTACTTTACCACATTGGCACTGCAAGGGGATGTTAGAATTTGCTAATTCTATGGACAGTGCCCAATGTTTTAGTCTTTAGTTCTTTTTCAGTTCTTAGTGTGAACATAACTAAAGTTATAGGTGGTGTCACCACTCTTAGAGTTAGAGTTAGAGTCAGTTAACTCTAAACCTTGTAGCTCGAATAAGCAATACTAGTGTAACATGAAATGCTATTGTATTCTTAACATTCAATGTTAATATTAATGCTACCATTAATTTAAATATTGACATTATCATTAATGTTAATACTAAACTTGTTGTCAAGGATTGTTTTGAGTAATGCTCTAATTAGGGAGCTTGAGTATGATGATGATGGGAATCTTGTCAGTGACGTCGAATTTGGTGAGCAATATGAAACCTCTTCTAGTGAGGGTTGCTCTCTAGTTTACGATCTGTGTGAGCCTGATGACAAGGAGTTCTCATGAGTGTAGACATTTTGTACTTAGTCCATTTGTCATTATACATTTTGAGTCCTTTCATGAGCATTTGCGATTGATGTATCTTTTTGAAGCACTTAATACATGACTCTAGTTTCGACTCTTTAAATCTATATGGCATTGCAATTGTTTTCTAAACTCTAGTCTCTAATTCATAAAACTTTGTGATGATTGATCTATCTTTAAGTTGCACATTTTATATGTACACATATATTAATATTATGGGTATTTTTCAATGAACGCTCGAAAGAAGGCATTTTATTTTTGAAGTTTTTGTGTACGTTTTGTATTGCACTAGTTCACGTACGAATCGTATCGTACTAAATTTATGAAACCACCTTGGTTAATGCTAGCAATAGCAACAATAGTCTATGGTTGAGTCTTATGTGCGTGAGTGCTCGTTGTGATAGCTTAATAAAGCTGAATGACACAGACAGGCAGGGATGTTGTATCCTTTACAAATCCCTGATAGGAAATGAAGTAGTGTTTCTATGGATTTTGTGGTAGGATTATCACATATAAATTGAGATAATGAAGCAATCTGGGTTGTGGTCGACCGGTTGACAAAAATGGTTTGATTTCTTTCTACAAAGTGATTGTGAAAAGCCATGAGTTGGCTGGTCTCTTTGTCGAACACCTTTATAGAGTTTATGACTAAGATTCTAAGTTGATTGGCCATTTCTAGCAAATGGTCTTCCAGAAATTGGAAATTTAATTGTCTATGTCATTCTCGGAACATCAAAAACTGATGAGTAGATGGAATGGACAAATCAAACCATGGAGGATATACCTTCTCATTATTTCCCTTCTTGAATCCAAATTGATTCTTGACTGTAGGACTAAACAATTGCGTAAGACCATTTATCTTGAGTATTTGGTCAGGTGGAAAATCCACCTAGAGGCATTGGCTACTTTGGAGTCGATATGTTCCTTGAAGAGTCGTTTTCCTCACTTCCTTCTTGAGAATATTGCTAAGGAGAGCAATCATTTATAACGAGGGAAGTGTTATCCCTCTTGACATTTGGATGGGTACTAGTAGTATTGGTCACGGTGGTTACGAAATGACTTAGTGCGAATGCACTAAGGACACTTTGAGGTTAGGGCAACCGAGTCCTATTTATAGATTGAAGGCTCTATTGTGTACATTTATTGTGTGATCACCACTCTTGGACTCTTGGCCCATTGCCCGATGCATCCGTACATCAGGATGGTGAGGGGTGGTGGTATGGGACGCCAACCCTTGGGATGTGTCCTGACTTTGAGTGTTGCTAGCTCCTAGTCTTGGGGGTGAGCTCACATGGCTCTATGGATGGGAGGTGAGTCTGGTGTCCAGTCCCTTTTATGGTGAGTTTGGCTTGTATCATGTCTTGTATGGAGGTTGGACCCTATGGGGACATATTAGTAGAGCTCTTTGGACTCGTTTTCATACCATTTGTTGTAGGGAATGACTTGTCTTCTAGTTTGTGTGGTGTGTGGAAAGCTTTGGAGGGTGTTTGAGTGTAGGACGGAAGTCAATTGGATGGTGAGTGTTGCCAAAGTAGTGTGCTCAAAGTAGGTGAGACCATTGTACACATGGTGTCTATATGTGTTAGCTAGCTCATGTGCGAAGTAAAAGATGGTGTGTTGGGTATGTGTGACAGCTAGTGCTTGCGCGTGTAGTTGCTATTGTGAGCAATACGTAAGTGTGATTTATGCCAATTGGGCAGGGATGGATAGTGAATGATTTGAGAAGTTGCATTGTCTCAATGTGCAAAGTAGGAGATGGTGTGTTGGGTATGTGTGATAGCCAGTGTATTTGAGCTAGTGGGCTAAAACAGGTCAATGCTCCAAATCCTAGCCACTTCTTCATTGTGTTATCGGTAATGACATGATGCTGCGAGTAGAGCTTAAGCAAGTGCTGGCCATACCACATGCTATCTCCTATGCTTGCTGATATCCTACTTGTGTGTGCATCAGCTCTATCACTTGTAGCTTGCAACTTTCCTTGGTCCTCAAAGTCACGTGTATCACTATCTACTTTGTGTCCTGACATTAAAGTCTCCCACCTCTCCAATCCGGAGTAGTCTATAATGTCATCTGATATGTCCATGAAGGTTTGAGTCCCTATGTGCTCGTGCATCTCCATCTTCCTCTTGTTGTCTCCATGTTAGCAACCCTTTTGTTGGGAAGTAGCATCGGGTATAGCTTGGATCACCTTAGGCATGGGGCCCTTCTAATGCTCCACCTGCATCTTTGTGAGATCTTCATAAATGAAGATGGGGTCTCTTGGTAGCCTCCATAGTTTGGGTCCTTCCCTACTCTCAATGCTTTAGTGAAATGAAGGGGGTCTTCATAGTGACTCTCTAGTAGACTATGGTGTTTGTTTTACTATTTTGATTCATGAGGAATTTTATGGGTAACCATGGCAGTCACTTGGACCATTGGCATGCGTACGGTCGTCACTTCGATAATAAGCCACTTAGATCATTCTAATTTAGCTTATGTTGTAATGTACGTTAGGAAAGGTGGTTACACAAACATTTCAAATCTACAGTGCTGCAAACAGTAGGGCTAGGTCTAGACAAAAAAATGCTTTAAAGAGGCTCAGGATAGAGGAAAGTATGCAGACTAGGTAAGATGTATGTTTTAGAGGTGATACTGATCAAAAGATGTATAATATAATAGGAGGGGAATGTCGTTCCACCCCTTTGGGAATAAGAAAACGTGTTGCACCCCCTAAAAGAGACTAGGGAAAGGGGGAACCTAAAGGGGGAACATCCAACAAGGGGAATGGCTAGGGGACCGTGAAGGGGAACACAATGGGGAACGTCAAGGCTGCCTTTCCACCAAAGAGGAATGTGGAACTTCATTGTTAAGTGCAAGGAAAGAGGAAAGAATTTCACTTGTGTTGGATGTCCCATGCACCATTGTTTCTAACCCCTCCCATAGTCATATGCATGGGCCAATTATTTCACTGAAATAAGTATACAACTCTCACACACACACACACACACTCTCTCTCTCTCTCTCTCTCTCTCTCTCTCTCTCTCTCCCCCCCCCCCCCCCCCCCACCACCACCACCACCACCACAGCATGTGCCACTTTCAGCTTTCTTGATGCTTCTTGACTCTTTCATCTAGTTTGATCTTAGGCTATCATTTATTTTGGGTCCTATGTTCCATAATCCATTTTGATGTAGCTGACATATTATCTTGTTTTACAAATTGTACATGTTTCTTTTGTTGAGAAACCCTTCACCTTCACTTGTAGTTTGCGTTTTTGCATTTTGTGTTTAGGGTTTGCAATCCCAAAAAGGGGCGCCATCCTAGATTGACTGTGCCTATTTATAGGCCACTCTCTCATTCATTCCTAATGGCTGATTCATTCAGTCCGTCACCTCTTCTCTCTAGCCTCTCCATTGCCCTCACACCCCTTCAAGAGGACATTGTGGTTCGTGGTTCGCGGCTATCTTCATCATCTTCCTTGTGTTACGGCACCCTTGTTCCCTTGTATCACATTCACTCCAGGATTCAGATCTTCATCATTCCATTCATCAAAGTTTCTTCTCTTTTCTCTTCTCTTCTCCATGTTTGCCGAGTTCACTTCGTGTTTCTCCTTGCAAACCCTACTATCTCGCTGGTACATTATCTTTTGACACGGTATCAGAGTTGGATCTGCTCAAACAGGAGCAAAGATCCTCCACTCCAATGACGGCAAAGACCGGTGGCAGGTTTGGCATTCACTTTTCTTCTTCCGTTGCATTAAAATCTCGTTTTTGTAGGTTCCAGCTGTTTTCAGCTTGCTGCCCACACCCCTATTGTGGAGGACATTGGAGTCTTAGCTGTCCCTTGCTGTCATCTACAGTCTGGCGTCTATTTTCCAGCCTTCCACCCGCAGTTTGCAACTATTTACAACAGAGTGAGTGTTGCTGATCACTCTCCATTCAGAAAACAATCTTGTTTTTGCAGATTTCAGGTATTGCAGCTTGCTGGCCACACCCTGGACGCAGAGGACATCGCGGTCCACGCTGGCCATTGCCGTCTACAATAGTTTGGCTCCTGTTTCCAGCCTAGCACACACTTTTTGGAGCTGATTTCAGCATGTTGATTGCTATTGCTGGTTTTTCGTGCGTTTTTAGTCTTTCTCTCTCCTCACCTGCGTTTTTCTACTAGTTGCAATCTCTTAATGCCGGTCCCATCCTCCTCCCATTGGCAGCTCACTTCTAGCCCTTCCACTGCCCTCCTAGCCCTTGACGCGGACATTGCAGTTTATGGTTCATGGCTGACCTCTTTCTTCTTCAACAAGGCATACTGGTACCCATGGCTTCTTTACCAACAGATGACCAATCTACTAGGTGCTCCTACTGCAGTAGGAACGATCATCCCACCGAATTTGACGACATCGACCTTTACTTCCAACCCCATCGGAGTGTGTGTCTTCCACCAAGCACTCCTTGTGCCACCTCTTCTTTTTGGGCCACAAAGATCGTTCTGCATCGGCTAACAGAGTATTATGCTCAAGGCAATAAGTCGCACCCGACGCGCACTAAGTCCTTTTGAGCACACGGAGGCTCTAAGACCTTATGAGGTGATAAGCCCTCCCGGAGATTATCCCACTGCGCAGAGGCTTCCCCCACCTACTTTTGGGTACAGTGGCTTCCAGGGCCCATATCTCCTTCACAATCTACTCTCCTGAGAGCTCGTGATTGTTTCCTACCCTTGGTTCATCCTGAGCCTTCTTCCCCACGCTCTTCCACTCATGTTCGAGAGGCCGCTTTTGGGTGCTTCTCGGCTTCTTCTTTCGAGCCTCAGATACATTTTTCGGCACGACCGACGGTACTTCATCATCAAATGCTTTGTAGTCCGTGAGTCATGAGTGGTGGATTCTCTTTCTCTCTCAAAATGGGATTCAAAGGGGGGTTTTCTTACTTCGCCCTCAAAGGGGGACTTGCAGTTCTTCTTCGGCTTCAGAGGAGGCTCCTACTTCTACTCCTTCTGATTCAGAGAGAGACCGTATGTGCCATTAAGTTTTTCACACACCAACACCTTTCACTTTCGAGGAGTGTCTCGTCTTTGAGTAGTCATTTCCTCTACTCATACCCAGGATTTAGAGGATCTACCTAGATCGGTGCCCTTCGATCTTCAACATTGACTTGGTGACTAGGCCTTCGTATCCCTCCCAACATGGAGTCATGGAGCTAGTGGCTTCTCTCCCGACGTTGAGTTTCGGGTTCTACAGCTCATCTTGTCTCTTGATTATCTTCAAAGGTCTCCTTTCAGGTGGTATTCTTAGATTATAGGGTGGATCTTCTTCGTCCCTTGGTCAGCATGGAGCCATCTTCCGAGATCGAGTACGGGCATATCCTTATGGTTCTCGGCACCACACAAAGTCCGGCATTCCTCCTATGCATTGCATGATTTCATCATCTTTGTATGAGGGTGCTCGGGCAAGTAAACAATTTCCCCATGAGGGACGCTGTCCAAGTGGCACCTACGGCATGAGCATTCTTGAGCATGTCGTATTCCATCTCCACCTCACTCTTCTCTTCTTTCCCTTTTTGGGCTTGAGAGGGGGTGTTGAGAAACCATTCACCCTTCACCTGCAATTTGTGTTTTTGCATTTCTGCGTTTTGCAATTAGGGTTTGCAGCTCCAAAGAGGGGCTCCATCCTAGAATGAATGTGCCTATTTTTAGGCCACTCTCTCATTCATTCCTTACGGCTCATTCATTTAGTCCCGTCACCTCCTCTCCAGCCTCTCCACTGCCCTCACACCCCTTCAAGAGGACATTGTGGTTCGTGGTCCGTGGCTGTCTTCATCATCTTCCTTGTGCTACGGGACCCTTGCTCCCTTGTATCACATTCACTCCATGATTCAGATCTTCATCATTCCATTCATCAGAGTTTCTTCTCTCTTCTCTTCTCCTCTCCATGTTTGCCGAGTGCACTCTGTGTTCCTCCTTGCAAACCCTACTGTCTCACTGGTACCTCATCTTTTGACATCTTTGGATAGCTTTTGTAGGATATTTATAAATGAAGGCATGCATGTATAATGTATACAGAAGTCGTTCCCCTCACATTCCCGTTCCCCCTAGGGCCTTGTTCCTGTTTCCTGAAGATCTTGTTCCCGTTCCCTTGTTAGTATGATGTGTATCCTTCAATTAAATCCTGAACAAGTTTTGAAGGTGAGAGTCGAAAGGCTATGCCTAGGGTTGGTCTATAAAAGGCAAGAGGTATTCATTTGCTAGGTTAATAACTTCAATACTTTAATTGCTCTAATTTTTGTCCCAATGGTGCTTTTTAGCAAATAAGAAACTTGTGATACATGCTGATTAGTCGAAATAGAACTAGGCAATCTGAACCTTCTCCCCAGAATCAAAACATCAACTGCTTTCTAGCTCTTGTGAGGCTAACTTGTATTTGTGCAATGTGCATGAAGAATTAGAGTAATGGCGCTAGAATTAAAATATTTGGAAACTAAGATGAATTTTCATGTCCACAATTGTTAAAATTATAAAATATAGCTGCTCTTTTGTGCATCATGTCTTGCTTAACGGATCATCAAAAATCAAGAAATGCAGAATTAAAATATTTGGAAACTAAGATGAATTTTCAGGTCCACAATTGTTAAAATTATAAAATATAGCTGCTCTTTTGTGCATCATGTCTTTCTTGACGGATCATCAAAAATCAAGAAATGCACTCGTTGAACCTTTGGAGAAGACTGCTTTTGTTATTCAGTTCTGGGGTTACTATTCTAGGTTGTGCTTATCCCAAGCACTCTGTATTTGCTCCTAGAATTTTTGTATTAGTACTTTCGCTTAATGCACTAACTATTAACAGACTCTAAAAAGTGAAGGCTATCATGGCGTTCCAGTTCATTTTGTTTAAAGTCTGCGACTGGATGTTGAGCTGCATAGATACGTTGTTTGCCTGCTTTTTTTGGCTTTATTTTTGCATTTCCTTGTTAGTAGAGCTGTAATTTGACTTAGTCCTTATGGCAACTGTTACAGGTGCAACTTGCAAACATTCTTGAGAGTATAGTTGACACGATGAGGAAGAGGACAGAAATATCTTACCTCTTTCTTAAGCCCGTCACAAAAAAAGAAGCACCGGATTATTTAGATGTGATACAACATCCAATGGACTTGTCTTTGATAAGAGAGAGAACACGGAAGTTGGTATACAAAAGCCAAGTGGATTTTCGTAAGGATGTTTTCCAAATAAGAGAGAATGCGTATATATACAATGAGCACCGTAATCCACAAATACCTCCTATTGCGGACAGTCTTCTGCAGCTGTGTGATGAGCTCTTAGAGGAGAGGTATGATGAAATAACGGAAGCAGAGTCAGCAATTGAGAGGATTGAAGATAATCCATATCCGGCTCCTTCTAGGACTTTGAATCGGAGATTGTCACGGCCACATTAAATGCTCTGGCTTTGCTCATATTAAATGCCTGTTAGATGGCATTCTATCTGCCATGGCACACCTTGTATTGTAACAGTAGCTCAAAGCATACCACCATAATTGGTTCATGTCCATATGTTTATCCTACTCCACAACTTTGCTTGTAATTTACCTCAGTAGCAGTGTCAGGTCATGAGATGCATAAAATTAGGGGGTGCAGATTGTGACCAAATCTCAAGTCTGGCAGAAAATCATTCTTTGTACAGCAATGCTTTTCATCACACTTGTAAAGAGACCTTCCCCTAATTAAAATTTTGGAAGGGCTCTGCTGTTTATATGCATGCGGGAAGTACCAGGCTGTAGCCTGATTTATTTCACAAAATGATTTTCACACATGATTCAAACGGCATCCTAAACAGTTTCATGTGCTGCAACTTAAATTGCAGCAGGTGGCTTCATTCTTTGTATTTCACTTGTGCAGTCCTCACTTATTCAAGTGGAATGTTGTAAATCCTTAAAATGGAACTGTGGAGCTGATTGGGAAGCCCCTTCTTCAGCCAAGGTGGAAAGCCTAACCTGTTATCAGAGGTCCTATGTGCATGCACTAGTCCAAGTTATGGTTAACATGTGTTCAGGGGATGCTGTGCTTTTTCTTTGTAGATTTAGTCTTTGAGTTGTACTATGCTTCATGGAATTGAACTGGAAATAAAATTCTGGTAAAGTGACCTTTGTACTTTCCTACTAGGGATATCAGTGCTTACATGAAGGTTTTGGACCATTTTACTGTCTTGACTTCCATCCATTTAGTGCAGTGCATGCAACACACCACGAAGGAACTTTTATGTGAAACCACTGTTCATTACCTTTTTACTGTATAAGAAGAAAAGACTTTGCTGCCACAAAAATAAAGAACAAGAAAACATATCTATATGAGGGGTGTTTGGAGTAATTGCATTGTGGCTATATAAGATTTTGTATTGAGCATTGAAAGTTGAAATAGATTTGGAATGATTGAGTATGCAAGAATGTATGGTTTCTTTGATATCAATTGGTTAACAAAGGCCAAAATTTAACCTAGTCCAAGATGCCTGCTTACAAAAGTGAAGAGGTGAAGATTTGCCAACCACTGAATTTTTGTGCACCAAGGCAATTGTTGATAGAATCTACCCACAAAAGCTGTAGTGGCTTGACAATGTTAAAAGGAGACGGGAGATGGTCTTAGTGGCACCGTAGCATCTTGGACATTAGGCGGATGGGTTGTTTTGTTTAATGTCATCGGATACTTGCAAATGAGCAACTATCGTCTCAAATGCAATTTATTTACTCAAAACTTTATCGAGGTTGGCTTCCATAGTCCCCAAGTTAAAATGTGGAACTTGGTAGGGCCTAGAAGACATTGGAATATGATTATATGTATGTTACACATAGTGACCCCATCCTTGAAGAGCTAAAATGACATCTATTGTTGGCAGTATTCTAAATTTCACAATTTGCACATAGCTAGTTGATTTATAAAACCTACATTCATAGGTGTATACCTAGTTGATTCGAAAACCTACATTTGCTAGTGAAGCAAGCCACTTACACATTCTTGAAAAACAATTTAGATTGTTTCCATTGATGCCCATCCCTATGATCGTGGGACTGCTTGTGTAGAAATTGCAAAAAACAAGCCAGAAGAGCACTTAGTACTTTGCTTTACTTGCCCATGACTTACATTGTGGTGCAAGATGGGGCATAGAAAGTATGTCCTAGAGAAACCCACTTAGTACTTTGCTTTACTTGGCCATGACTTACATTGTGGTGCAAGATGGGGCATAGAAAGCATGTCCTAGAGAAACCCAAAAACATCTAGAGTACAACTTGATTTTATTGGAGTTAAAAGAGCATCAACTAATAGTGTGTTACACTTTTTGTGGCAATGGCTTTTTGAAGTGAATTGTGGTCTTTTGGGTTGTCCAAAAGGACGTTAGTATCTCTCTCTCTCTCTCTCTCTCTCTCTCTCTCTCTCTCTCTCTCTCTCTCTCTCGCACATGCCCCCCCCCCAAAAAAAAAAACCCGGCCCGCGCGCAAGGTTGAAATACGTAAAGAGCGCTTGGACCTCCAAATATTAGGACAAAATCTAAGCCTTGAAATTTCAATTCATATGGACTTGTGTAATGCTTCAAACAATCTTGTGATATCACAAAATTAGTCAAAGTTAATATCAAAGTATTACAACATAAAATTGCACAATACAATGATGCTAATCCTATTTGGAATTGGATTATTGTTTTTGAAAAACTCACTTTCATGCTATTGTTGATTGTTTCTAACTCAAAAGACGTCAAAGGCCTTGATTTCCTAATAGCAAATGCCTTGAGGGCATTACTCTTTACAACCTCCCCATTGCTTAGGCCGATACATTAGGACCTTCAATCACCTCATTGACAATGATAGTGCTTTGGTTTCTGTGCACTCCTACCAACTCTCTAGAGTAGTGGTACTATCACTTTGGAGATACGCAAAGGACCTCAACAAAATATCACCATCACCCTTGCCATGTTTGAGACAGTGCACTCCCACCAACCCTTCATAGAAGTGGTACTATCACTTTGGAGACTTGTAAAGGACCTCAACAAACAAAGCTCTCATGTCATTGAGGGGTTCCCCACACTAGAAAGGGGTCCATTGTGCAAATATCTAGGATGTTGAATTTTGTCACAAGGTAAAGATCGTCCACACTATCCTCGCATGTGATTGATATTCAAGCCATTTGATTGGTATGCCCGATTCCTTTAGGGAGGAAGACGTGTTGAAACATGTAAGTTCAAAATCCAAATTTCAATAATTATTGGATCAATGCATTGAGTGAGACAACCATCAAAGGGCAAAAGTGTGATATGGCCCTAGTAATTGGCCTTGCAACAACACTTACTATGTGTAGCACTTATTCTCATGATAGAGGCATGGATTAGCCTTGGAGGCCTTCTAGTGGAGCAATGGTGCAAATGCAAAAACAAGTAGAAGCACTGATGCTCTTGTATGTAACACTTGCTCTCCTAATAGAGGCATCCATTAGCCTTTAATGCCTTCTAATGGAGCAAACGTACTAATGCAAAAACAAATAAAAGAACTCATGCTTGCTGTTATGTCAATAAAGATGACTAAATTTCAGTGAGATCTTAAGGAACTTTCCCAACCAACTAGAGGATGCCCTAGCAAAGTGAGATGCCACTATTACTAAGATCATGAGTTCTAAGGGCACATATCTAAAGAGACGAGTTTCGCATCACGAGCTTTCTCTTGACTAATTTTAAGGAACCAATCTTCTTGCCAATAAACAAATAGCTACAAGCATATCTAATGTTGCTTCACTATCCCATTTGCTTAATCCATTCAGGTCACAACAAGCATGAGACATTCAGCCTTGTCTTTGAAAATATGACATTTCTTGATAGTTTTGAAGCCACAGCATTCGGTCGTCTCTTCTGTATCTTGCCAATCAAGCATGAGACATTCAGCCTTGTCTTTGCCAATGAGAGACAGAGTAGGAGACAATAGTAAAGTCCTCATGTGTCTTCATCAGTTCAGAAACAGAATTGCCCTCAACTACCATGGTATTGGAGTTGTTATCTCCAAACAGTTGTGGAGCGAATACCTGACCATCAGGTACTGGCAAACCTTGGGTGAGACCTACTTGCAGTGGCTGGGTAACCACGGTGAACAGTAGGAGAGTTAGGGGGGCAGCCTTCGTGAATGAATCGCTTCAATTGAAAGGGATGGGTGTAGTAGCCATAGCCATCACTGTTAATGACAACAGATGCATTAGTGAACAGAGTCTTGACCATTTTGTGGAAGACCTTGTCGAAACCGCGCCACTGTGGCACCTGCATTATGAGATCCCGATTGATCCTGCCATAAGCCTCATCCAACTCCATACTGATCACGCAGAAACCGCCACCTGACTCCATAGCACGGTGAATCCAAAGTGATTAAAAATGGTTGGGCCTCCTCTACCGGCTCAATAATAGAAGTATGATGTTAAGGCAAATTTCAATGTTTTGCAGGAAGGTGCATTGCCCAGACAGAGAAGAGGAGGGAGAATTAGGAATATATCCTTGACACAAACACGTCTGAATAGATACGATGTGTTCCCATCTCAGACTTATTACTCCTATACATTGTGGGGTAGCCAGCCATAACTTCTATACACCTCCAATGAACTGTCAGATCAAGCTTCAATGAGGAAGACTCCTTCTAAATCTTACTGACAGGCTTCAGCTTGTCCCCATTGCTTGCCTGCCTTTGCTGCCCGCAGTGCCTCCTTTAGCATAAGAGCCACTCAAACCTCTAGGATTAGCTTCTTCCTCTATTGCCCTATTGTACGTGCTCTTAGATTGCAACTTGGACATGCTTGGCCTGACATGAGAGAGAGAGAGAGAGTATACTGTAGCCCGATTAGAAGTAACTTTTAAAACCAAAGTTTCAAAGGAGTTGATGAGTCCTCAAGAGAAATGAGAAACACAGCTCCACCATGGTGAATCCATCATACCAGGGACTAAACTAATAACAAAATCCTTGAAGCACTAAAGAGCTATTATGGCATGATGCTTCCATTCAAAGATGTGAGTCTCACCATGAATCAAAGATGTCTATCTTGACAATGCAAGATGCCTATATAAATAAGGATACTTAAGTGTGCCCACGAGTGTCCTTAAAAATCTCAAAAACACCATCATTGGACTTGTACACTTTCTTAGCTATTTCGAACAAAGTGAATCTCATTCAGAATTTGAAGGCTTGTGAGATCTAAGAGAATCCAAGGATTTCCATCGCATGGGTGGGAATCGCAAACCAAAGACTCATTGCGATGACAAGGGGTACTAAAAAGAGGATACATATTATATAACATGTTAATGATCATATACCTATATAACATATATCATAGTATGCTATATATATGTGTGTCATTGATATGGAGATATATGTTATATATATTATTAAGGTTGTATTATGATATATATATATATATATATATATATATATATATATATATAAAATAGTTATTTGATATAATGAATGCAATTATATTATCGTTACATTGATTATATCATAACTAGCGTAAATGATGGGTAGTGTGGCGCTGGGCGCCATGAGCTTCGCTCATTTTGCGTCTCGACGGGTAATTCCCCTACCTGCCCGCCGCCATAAGCGGCGTGAGCCTGATGAATCTGCATCTCAATGGCTCATTCCCCTGCCATAGGACTGACAGAGATATTGGACACACACTTCATTAAGACCTCAATATGTTTGATCAACGGGTTAACAGGCATACCCCAAAGGATCCCACATGCACGTCCCACCAAAAGGCAGTGATGAGTGGTGGACATCCTAACGCCTTCCCATCCCTTCTTCCTACACTTCATTTGTGAAGTCTCCCCTCCTGGTCACTATGCCTATGGGATTTCAATCGTAGCCTCTAGGACACACGCGGGCAGGCGCACGGACGGGTTTTGCAAGCATGCATGTGGGTTTTGCATGGGGTTTGCACGTGTATCAAGAAATGATGCAAACTTGACTCCACATATGAGCTCAAACTCTCTTCATGTCCAATATCTCTCGTGGCTCCATACTAGGATCCTAGAGTTTACATGCCCCACACTCTCTCCTAGGATTAGAGGATATAGGAGCAACATGACCCTTCCCAAGTGGGGTCGCAATAGTCTATACATCAACTTTGAAGATGGCATGGATATTAGGAAGTGACTTGGAGAAGACATTGGGTAAGTAACAGATCTTATGCAGAAAAACCACCAACTAGGGTAAACAATAGACCAAATTACCTTTGAATCCCACCGAGCATGAAAGGATCCAATCCATTTCATGGTGAGATCCACTTAAAATGTGGTTGTAGAACCCCTTTCCAAAAAGTTTGTAGTAGACCAAGGAACAATGTGCTTGGAAAGTTCCCACGAACCAACAAAAATGAATTCATGATCATTGAGGACGTGGCCCAACAAAAATGAATTCATGATCAATGAGGATGTGGCCCATGAAAATACACAGTAGACCAAATGGAGAAGTTATACAGCGAGCAAATCGATCCCATTGGCGGTAAGATCGGGCCTTTTGAATTCCTTGTAGCTCTCCAAAACCTTCTTTCTTACCTCATTAATTCTTTGCATATAAGCGATGAGAGCTCTAGCCATTGCTCAAGGGCTCAACACCTTTTTCTTTAGTGTGAAAAGCATAGTTTTCTACTTCCATACTGCTACTTTCATCTACCCTCTATAGTTTTTGAATGCAAACAACAATCAAGACTTTGTTTCTCTCTTACCTATTAGCCCCATATGTAGGATTGGTACCACTTGTTGTATTAGGTATGACATTTTGCACCTATTCTATAGGTTTCTTTCCTCAACTTCATAAAGTTCTCTTTTGCAACCACTTCTTCTCATTGTTAAGATTTTTTTAAAACATGCAAATTGTCTTAGTCTTCGAGCATGCTATGTATCAGCTCTAATTTGCCTTTGGTGGCTTAGGAAATGCTTATGTAGTCTTGCATACAAGAAACCTTTACTGATTCACTCTGCCCCACTCAACCCTTGCCCCACAAAATTGGAAGCCCATCCCCCTCTCTAGTCACTCAATACACTCAGCATCCCCACTCTAGAATATGACGGGAGGCCCGAAGCCACCTAACCATGCCTAGGCATGACACACTCGGAGCTCGTGTCATGATGCACCATGTAGAGCTAGGCCTCGAGTGAGGTACCTCCAATATACCTACAATCTCATGGGTAGAGCTTCCTATCTTGTCACTTTTATAGATGATGCCACTTGAAGAGCATGATGGAGAAGATGGTTTAGTAGCTCTTGAAATTGACGAGGGAGATATTTTAGCCATTCCACACACCCCGATAGATCATGCTAGGATTTTGAAGGATTGAGGTAATGGGATAATGTTCTTTGTAAAGGTGGCATAATTGGAAAAGGAAGCCTATAAGAGGACATCCCTTGGGACCTACATGCAATATCTAGATTCCTATTATAACAAAAAGACCTTATTTTAGCCTATGACCATATATTTAAGAACCTAGAGATAGACCAGATTGGAGACACACCTTAGCAATTTTGCACCTATCATCCACATCGAGGAAAAGTTTAACGAGAAAAATAAAAACTTGAACACAAACAAACTCCAAATCTACAGATACATGTGTATCAAGTCACCTTGAATAAGAAAGCATATATTAAAGGTGAAGCCGACTACATGCCATTACTTGCTTTATGCACAATGCACATTGTGACTTAGGAGATTCCCTATAGAATACCCCAAAATAACTATGAGTCGAATCACACACTTAACTTTCTATGTAGCTCACAAACCTTTGGCTTTTAGGAAAGATCTTAGAAGCATCCATATGGAAATATATAACGATACATGCATTTAGACTTTGGTATAGTTAGAGTGGATTAATTAGCTTTAATTAGAAAAAGTCATAGCTTGTACCACTAACACAAACCCAACTTGTGAGAAAACCAACTATTGACAACATAAAGAAGTATAGAGCACACCCTTGGTAATCCTATTTTAAACTAAGAAATGGTGTTATGAATCTAGAGTACAGCAATCAAGAGTAGCTTGGACATGTATTGGGTTGGAGTAATATACATGATGGACTTAGTGCTCTTGTTGAATGTAAAAACCAACATGAATTATTGAAGTTCAAAAGAAGAGTCAACCACTAGCTCATTGGGATCAAAGCTAATAACAATAGTGAGATGATGGTATGATATGAAGATCCAAGGGAGCTAGGAAGTCAAAATGGGATTTCTCAATCCACCTAAGACATATAGAAAGTAGAACATGATGAAACGAGAACCAAGCTAGCTCTACAATGTCTTGTAATGGTTTGACAAATTCAAAAGGGGAGATTGTTGAGACAAACTAGCTCAAGGTCGATGAACTATCTAAGGAATTTTGCATATTTGTCCATTATCCTCTCTCTCACTTGGGTTTCTCAATCAAGCTCTTCACTTTCTCATACCCTACTTTAAGACGTACCCCAAGCATGCAAGGACTCCTATCCTAGGCATATAGGCTATCTTATGTCTTATCTAGGTGGCTCAAATCCTAAGGATACAAACTAGAGGAATATGGAAGCTACTAAGATACATGAGTACCTAAAGATTTTAACACCCACTGTGTTAGTCGAGATTTTTGTGGAATAATGCTCCCCTACTTCTCATAGGGTTCTATTAGGTATTAGGTTCAACATGGCTAAGATATATTATCATTTTCTTATATATGCATAACCTCTTCATATTGTTATATGCTACTAAGGATTAATATTGTTAAGAAACACAACCAAATGTGTCATCACATAAATTGAGGCCGACTTTGTGATCATACTTTTTTTCACTTTGCCATACCTATTGTGCCCCAATCCTTGGTTGTAAATCTTGCTTCCATTGTTGCCTTGAAGGAGAGGAGATGCCAATGGTAAGCTCATGGAGATGAAGAGGAGAAGGTCGCTTCATGATCCACGTCCCTCACCCCCTCATGCTCTCAACTCACACACTCACTCTTGTTTGTACTCACTAAAGAAAAGGGATAGAGAAGAAGAAGAAAGGATACCAAGAGTATCTCTTAACCATGTCACACACACACACACACACACACACACACACACACACACACACACACACACACACACACACATTCTCTCTCTCTCTCTCTCTCTCTCTCTCTCTCTCTCTCCTCTTCACTTGCACTCTCAAGGCAATAGATTAGCAAGGAAATAAGAAGGCAAAGTTTGCATACACACGAATAGCTTGTTTCATTAGTTTTCATCTCTTTTATACATAAATTCTAGGGCTAGGGTTTCCCCATCCCCCTTGGGCATCCAGCCTCTTTTTGAACCCTTTGATGAGACATGCCTCCTATTCCAATGCACTAGATCTTAATCTTGATCTAACATCCAGCTAATATAAGTTGTGACCTCACAGTGCTATTTGATCGATACAATTTTCAAGGGAGTAGGCTCAAAATGGTGATGCTAAAGGATTTCATGCTTTGACAAGTTGCTTTGAAGAGGGATGGGGTAATGGCTAGCCAATGTGCTCGAGGAATCATGATTGCTACATGCCATCAATGTTGATGGGTCTTGTGAGTGGTTGAGTGCACTTCTATGCTACTTTAGCTCTCCATATAGGGTGTCTCTACCTTACTTGTATAGTGGTTGGTATATGTGCATGTGCAATCAAGAGTTGGGTGGAATTCTATGTAAACTTGGAATGTTGTCCCACACTTGAGGACCTAGTTGGTGTGAAGTTATGGGGCTGTGCTAATCCTAGGGTGATGAGTAATCGGAGCATGCATGGAATATCTTGCCCTTGATATGCCTTGAGATTATGATATGGGGGAGTGGGCTAGGGGCTTGCCCTAGGTTTCATGAATGTGTAATGTGCTTTTATTTTTATTTTTTGATACAATAAATGAACTAACTACAATTGTCTGTATTAGAGAAGACACATCACCCAAGAAGTGACTTGAGTATATGTTGAAGATATCCTTTATCGAGATAATGTGCTCCTTGACTGATTTACATAGCTACAATGAGGATTATGGATAGAAGGGGCGAGTGCACATGATAAACTCACTGTCCACCATGTCTTCTAGTAAATTGCATACATAATGCAGGTAGAAGAATAGCTCAGAGATGAAGTCGAATCGTCATCACTTGATTGATGCCTACATTTATGTCAAAGAATAGTGGTGGGAGTCTATCTTCATAGGGTGTCATTGGTTGTTACAATATCTTAATGTGGGAGCTTTCGCTCAACCGCCAAGACCCACGGACCGCTTACTGTTCAAGCGTTCCAAGCCGAGCACTAATGGCTACCTCTCACATAGCCGACGCGCCATCCATATCTACGGGTGTAGTGAGCTTACCTCCATGCCGATCGAGTTACCTCCTCTCTTGCGCACTCCGGTAGCTTCACGATCCAAGTGCAAGCTTCAAGCAAGCTCCATCCTCAAGCTCCACGCTCCAAGCTCCATCACCGCGAGCAAGACAATAGAAGAGAAGAGAAGAGAAGAAGAGAGGAGAAGATGGAGAGCTTCTCCTCCCCGGTCCCTCACCCTCACACACTCACTCCCTCACACTCTCACACTCCCTCTCTCAAGCACAAGCTCAAGCAATCAAGAAGAAGAAGAAGAAGAAGAGGAGAGCCACTTTTGGCCACACACAAGAATGAGCTTCTCATTCACTTTTCAACTTTATATACAAAACCCTAAATCCCTTTTGGGCGGTCATCCCCTTATCCCCTTTCTTACATGGCCGGCCGTGGCCTAGGCCCTTTTTCCCATTTTCCTTCTACCTTCCTAGCTTCCTTTCCACCGCCCGTCTACATTTACAAATTGCACGGGTGAGAGCCCGGCGCTCCTTGAATTAAACCATGATGCGCTTGCGCTCTTTTACAAAAGTATTGACTTGCACTTTTCCTTGTGCGCCTTGTTCCCTTATTTAGAACTTTTCTCCTTGTGCACCTTTGTCTTCCATTTCACTTTACCTTGGATTTTGTCTTCTGCTTTAGCTTTTCCAGATTTTGCGCCTTGTTCGTCTTCCAGTTAACACTTAACAAGAAGCTTGAGATAATTATAGGTAGTAATGAATGAGGGGTCAAGGCAGTTGGTGAACTCTTTTACAAAGTGATTGAAAGAGGGTGCTAGGTCAATGGGTTGAGACAAGTAGGTTTTATCAGCATGGGTTGCTCTTATATTAGGAATCTTTGGAAAATTGTATCTATCATGGTTACTCTCTTATTACTCCTTATCATGCCATTGTGGATAAGGGAAATAGAGCAGGGCTTCTCATTATTCTTCTCATGACTAACAAAAGGCTTTGCATGCCTTTTTGTTATTCTCCAATATAGTAAACTTGGCCATGTTTCTTTGGGTTTTAATTTTTGGTATCTACCCCTACTTTCTTGTGCTTGGAACTATTTTTAGTAGACTATGATATCTAAGGGTTCTAGTCACTTCATTGCGATATTTTCAGTCATCTATATGAGTAGGTGTACTATGCAAAAGCGAAATAGCCTTTTGAACTTGCTTTCTTCATTTGCTTTAAAATTGAAAACTATTTTGGTGTTGGATTCTCGCTTCTCCTAGTACCTCTACATAGTTTCCTCTAGATTCTCCTCCTCTTCCTCTAGTAAGGACACAAGGGGGATACGGTGCTCAATTATCCACTACAACCGATCTCTTAAGGTTTATATCATAGCAAAATATGCCTCCTACTTTGGGTCTTCCTCTTTTTCTATTGAGCAGTCTTGTGATTCCCTTATGTCAAATTTTGGTAGCTTTGGCATATCGATAGGGGGTGTCATGACTGTGGATGGATCTAAGTGATGGGAGAGACTAACAAGGGTGTGTCACGGGTTGCAAGAGACTTATTAGCTTTAATTCATGCTTTGTATATCCCTTCTTCCTTAGGTGGCAAAGTAAGGATAGTTTGGTCATCTCTTCATTCATTAGGTTGATCTCTTTGATCTGCTCAATGCTCTCTAAGGTGCTTATGATTAATCATAGCTGGGTCTTAAGTTCTTCAAGATTATTGCATGGGGGGTGTGGGCCAATAATGTTGCTTCTCTATTTAGCTTCTACTACTTGGCCATGATAAATTTGTAGGCTTCCAATTGTACCTTATGTTGGCTCTCACCATATAGTGTTATGTCTAGGTCATTGGATAACTTTAAGAGGGCCTTTTCGTATAATCTTTGTGCTTCACATTGTACTTGGCCAATAGCCCCTATCAAACTAATAGTGATTGTTTCTTGCAGCCTTATGCATACATCTTTCCATTGTTCCTATACTTATAGATGTTCTGTTATCTCTTTTTTGCAAGTTTATTTTGGCTTTTCCTTGGGTGCTCTTAGAGAATTCCTCTAAAATTGGGCTATTTTCTTGGTTCACTAGTGTGGTCTCTTTTGCCTTTAAGAGCTCACTCATTTGCACCTTCATACTTTCTAACTAAGTCATTACCTTACAGGAAGGGTTGTTGACTCAGAGGACTATGACTCCTTTGTTATTTTTTCCTTCCCCTTGAATGATTCCCCTTTTTTGGCAAAAAATTGTGCCACTTGCCTATTTAGAAATGGATTCATTTTTCTTACACAATATTTCTTCAATGGAAGCCTAAATTTCTATTTCATGCTCTTCTTAACTTTACTTCATCTGGGCTTATAAATTCTTCCACTCTTTTTTGATATGTTTTTGGTAGCTCTAATGATCATACATTGCGCTTTTGTCTCCCCCTCATCAGACTTTCTTCATGATAATGAGCTTAGCCCAACTTCTTTCATTTACTTCATTTTTTTATTTTTTGACTTATTAGAGCAAAAAATGCTTCAAAAAAGGCACTTTTGTTAATTAGTGGATTAAGGAAAGGGCCAAAGAGAGTTCACCACGTGGACAAAAATATGGTATTCTTGTCTCCTCCACTTTTGAGATAGTAGAGTCCATTTTGTGGTTTTTCCTTCTATTTAGTTGAATTCTTCAAATTCTGACATGTTCTGGTAGTCAAAAAGGCCCTATAAACTAATAAAACTTGACAAAGCATCTGACAAAGACATGATAGAGTTAAGTTAATTTAGATCATTTTGAAAATCAAGAGAATTTTCAAAGATCTTCTTGGTGCTTGTAGTATTTTTAAGTTGTCTTCTTGAGGTTTACCCTTAGATCCTTGACCTCTCTCTTTAGGTTTCTTTCTCTTCAGATTGTCTACATGCTCGTTGTCTTTTACATGGTGTTCACAAGGTGTCATTCTCATTCCATAAACTATTGCACCATCTATAGCAAAAGCGCAAATGGGGAATGGGAGCCCAAAACATTTACTATAAATGATTTGGTTATAATGCTACCATCTTGCAGGGGCTCTCATAAGGTGAAAAGAACGAAACATGATGATATCAAATATTACTTGAAGGGACACATCATTTCTTTCAAAACTACGCCTCAAGGCTAGTTTGCTTTGATGCAATGTTTACATGGCTAGAGATATGTACTTGGCTCCACGGAAATGTTTTTCTCAACAAGCACATTGTAAGTTTGAGTTGCAAAATATATGTGAATATATTGTTTTGTTTGAAGAAAATGCTAAATAGTGGATTATTGGTTGTAGATATCTTTCCATCAACAAGTTTTGAGCGGCAATCTGTAGAGAGACTTAGCAGAACATTCCATGCCATTCATAAAGAATTTGCAGACATTATTTATGATAATCAAACCACAAGTTTTTTTTTAAAGAAAGTAGAATTGTTTTGTATTATGCACAGTATGTGGTTCCCTCAAGAGTAGGTGTGTATGGATACCTTGAAGATTTGCAGTTACCAGTCTCTCATCTTTGGATTGGGAGATGCATGATGAAGCAACAATGGAGAGTTTTAAACTCAAAATTGCTCAAGCTATTCAAAAGGCTATGACTCCCATGGAAGGATCTCAAGAAGAGTACGCTTATCATGGTTTTTACCCTTGCATGTTTTTGTAGCTTGCTTCAAAACAACATGTTTACAAAGGACAAAGACTTCATGGCTAAATAGAAACTTTCAGAGGAAGATTTGGACAAAATTTTAGGTTTTGTCTTGGAAAGCCAAGGAATGTGACCACAAAGGTGACTTTATAAGATGCAATGTATGCCCTTAGTCATTGGATTTATCCTATAATATATCTCGACAATCCCTTGTCATAGGTTTTGATTACAGAAGATACAAACTTAGAATGGGTGCCTCGGTTCCTTTAGATTTAGAGATTGATTGTAAGACTTTGAAACTTACAGTGCAAGTTATTGCACAAGAAGTAAAGGAGGTGAACATTACTTCAAAGTGGGGTCTTAAGGATGTAAGAGACACCTTAGAGTTTCTAGACAATGCTACTCTTGGATATAAGTTCAAGGTAATTGGTGCTATAATTAAAAAAAGAGCTGAGTGCTCTTTACCATGTATGAGCTGTTTGCCTCCTAGTGTTGTGACTTTCGGGCCATGAATATGCATGTATAAATAATTTCAAATTTTTCTTTTGCTCAAAAATATTGTTACCAGAAACATGGAATTATACATACTGATAAGTATTATAAAGGAACTCTTGGTATAAACTTTGCAATGATTCTATAAATAACAAATCATCTGTCGTGGAACAAAATGATTTCATTATATCATGGGTTACAAAATTAGAGTATAATTTTACAAGAAACACTTGGCATGAACTTTACAATTATTTGTGATTCTATGAATAAAAAATCATCTTACATGGGTAAGACTAAAATGAGATTTCATTACATCATGTGTTAGAATATTGTACTATAAATATACAAGGGGAATTTATTGATGTACAAATAGAAAAAATGGCTATTCTTTAGCTTCTCTTTGATCTTTTGGTTCTCCACCCTCATGCTATTCTATAGCTTCTCGGTCTACAGCTTCTCCATCCTTAGGCTCTAATCTTCAACTTCTCCACCCTCAAGACTTTTCTCCTTCTTTGGAATAGTTCTCCATCTTCATCACTTTCATTCGTCATCATTAATTTCCTCTTAGTAGGTGTTTTCTTTGGTTGCTCAAAGAACTTGATTTTCTTGGGCATTGTTTTCTCCCGGGGCTTCAGAGGAGCTTGAACTTTCAATGGAGAAAGCTTAGGCATCCCCTTCTTTTTGGATCCCTTCCTTTTCGACCCCAAGGACTTCTTCTTTTGAGTGGTTGTCTTTTTCTTGCCTTTGCCCTTCATTGTTGCCTATTCCTTAGAAGTTTTAGGTGGGAGAGGGGAGTCGGGGTCCACTGGAGTAATTGCCCTATCCAAAACTAGTTCGATACACCTCTTCCATATCCACCACATGTATGACTCAGGGTAGTCTCTGCACTGCAACAAAGTATATAAGCTATTTGAATTAGAAGAAACTTTCAAAATAAAAAAGACAAGACATAGGAGACTTACATTCACTCCCTCTACATTCAATAACTTTGAATCCATTGTCCTCGAAGCATTTGAAATCACTCTCCACTCACAACTATATATGTCATTTTACAATGGGACCTCTGGAAGGAGAAACTTGAAAGGCCTTTGAGGATCAACAATGTTTTCAAAGTTGGTGTCCAGGTGGGTGGTAACAAGTTTAGCAGCACTGTAAATATTAACTTATTAGCAAATAGTATAAACTTTAACCAATAAAATTCAAAATAAAGAGTGTCCATTGACAATACATCTTTGATTGGCCGTGAATTCCTGAAAGAGAATTCATAAAGATGACCTCTCTTCTGGGAATGTTGATATAGATTAGGCTCCAATGCTCTCTAGGAACCAAAACACTAGTGAGAAAAAACCCTAAAGACAAATCATCAAGAGATAGAACATTGAAGGGATGTACCTTTCAACATATGGAAAAAATATATGATGGTTTGTGACACTATCAAGGTGCTTTAAAAAATTTGTAATATTTGAACTAAATTTTGAAAACAAACCCACAGAAAGAAGTGGATCAACAACAAATATACTCTTAGCAATATCATTGCTAAGAGAAGCAATATATGACATGTATACAAAGTAAAGAACGAATAAGAGAATGAATGCAATGTAAGGACCCTTGAAAAAATTCAATATAAACAAAGAGAAGCAAAATGCCTTATCTCAAACAATTACATAAAACTACTGAATCTGTTAGATTGACAATCCTTTTTCTTGAAAATGACCTTATCTTTAGGAGATATGCTTATGTACTCTTCTTTTTCAGGACTAATAGAAACATGTATGACCATTTGGCCGTACACTTTGCCCATCCTCTCATAGTTCACAGGGCCAAGAGACTCGATATTTCTTTGCCAAATCACATCTTCATTCTCTATTATCTCTTCCTCTTCTCCTCCAAGACAGCCTCCCACTCACTTGCAATCCTTGTAGGATACAAGTGAGTAACATCCTCAACCTTAGGCGCCGGTGGCTCCTTCCAATTTCTAGACACCTTGGGTGGGTGGAATATTGAGGATTTCAAATGTCTTTTGATCAGTAGTTGGCAGAGGCTTCAAAACTTTGTCAAACCTATACCTAAGTCTACTAGCCATACTAAAGTCCTTATTCATCAATGTAATTCAATGTGCATGAGCAACTGTAATGTATTCATCGTTCAAAAAATCAATTAAAAAATCCTCTGCTGCCTCCTGTAAGCAGGGTAGGGTAGACAACTTCCATTTCTTATTGAGGCCCTCCACAGAAGCAACTGAAGACAACATGCCAAATATCTCCTTGACCACTCTGAAAAAAGGAGCCTTAGGAATGAGATGGCTAGTGGTATTTTGAGCTTTCCTAATCTCTCTAAAACATCTTTGCATGTAGAACCATCTAGACTTTCTCTTTCTCTTTAAAGGGGTTTCCTGGGCAAGATTAAGAAGGGATCTTAAAGGTTGAACCTCACTAGGCTGACTTGGAGTTCTTTGAGGATTCACCTTCACCTCCCACCACTAGGGGTAGTAGGGCAAACAATAACTTCACGTGTCTCCTCAACTATTTCTTCTTCACCTTCCCTTGAAGGTTTCTTCAGGTAAATCTTCCTTGCAATTTTCTTTGTCCTAGCCATCGCTTGTGCAGGTCAAGGGTCAAGAGTACCTGGCATAGATTTGACAATACGGCACGATGAGATGAGAACCTTGATCTCTAACTAAAACTATTGCACCGTATCGGGAAAATGCAAGAACAAAGAAATTTTGGATTGAAATGCATGCCTCATAATGGTGCGATAAGATCACGATGTTGATAAAGAAATAACACAATCACTGCGTATCAAAAGGATGCTAATACGACGTGATGACATGACGCTCCTCATGCAGAAATCCCAAAATCGCACCGTATTAGAAGAATTACCTATACCACTCACGATAGGGGGAATGAGAAGAACTTTGTTGTGTATCAATAACATCGTATGTGCGCTTGTTGAGTGGTATCCGATACATCGTGAGTGGTTGTTCTGGAGGATTTTGTGAGACTAGTATTCACGTTGTATAAGATTTGTCGGCAGAAATTGTGAGCATGTCGGGGACGTCCGACACGAACGATGGACAGAATCGGTAGGAGTGTTGGGTGTACGCCGGGGAAGACGAAAAGTGTGAAACGATCTTCACACACAAGATGGGGGCCCTTTTATTGATGCCAGGAGGCATATTTCACGGTGGATTCCGTGAGGTTTTACGGTGGATTCCGTAAACTTAGATGACCGGGGCTCATACGCAAAGAGGATTCTTTGTGCGAGAAGTTGATGGGGACGCCTGTCCTTTTCGGGCGTTTCATTAATTTAGTGTGTACATGGGTGATTCCATAGCGGGTGATTCCGCAAAATGCATATTAAATTAATAAACGTTTATGAGTTTAGAGTGCGCACTCGTAATAAATTAAGGTTAGGATTTATTTCTAACCAGTTGATTTATTTATGTAGCTGAAGACTGCTAGGCATTCACTTTTGTCGGTTTAATTGTGTTATTTTACTAACGATTGTGAATGCTTCAGTTGATGTGTAGAGATAGCAGCAGTGGCGGAGGAAAGCATTGGAGTCTAGCGGGTTTTCGACTCTTGGATTATATTTTGATAGGCGCCACGCCTATATTTTGTTATGTCTATTGAGACATCGATTATTTATTATTATTTTGTATGCGCTTATGCGCCTGGATATGTTATTTCTATTTGGACATTGAGATTGGGCGTGCCAGACACTATGGGCACCGTCCATTAGCTTTATTTTCCTATTTTTGGTAGAAAGCAAACTCAAAAAGCTAAAAGCTTGTCATATTTTTGTAATTGGGCTATTATTGAGCATGAAGATTGGAAATATACATTAAATACATGCTTTGTGAAGCGCTCACACAAGGCATGGGGGAGATTGAACCCAATTTGTCTCTTGCCTCTTGTCGTGCTTGCTTTTACATGGGTTTTTGTGCTAAAAAGTAGAGTACTTTGTTCTTGGGGACCTTCCGGGATTCACCACGTGAGCTATCTGCGACCGATCTGCGCACCATTTATATATGCATAGGAGTTTTTGACATGTCTGATTTTGCTATTCCTTCTCCACTTAGGGTTTTCCAATGGTTCGAGATTGTTCCATGCGGCCTATATAATGAATCGAGCTCTCACTTCACGCTCTTTTTGTGATTTTCTACCATCCGACCTCCCCTCGTCTTCTCCCGTCGTCCTTGTTGCCATATCTGCCTCCCATTCATGTCATCTTCCTGATGTCATAGTCTTCTCCCATCGCCTCTGCTTGTCCACCTGGTCCTCTCCATCAGCAGTCTTGTCCTTTGACCTGTTCATGCTCCTTTGTGCTTATGTGTGGTAGCTTTTGATATGGAGAGATATCATGGTGCCATGTTTTTTTGCATGTGATGATTTCATTATTTCGAGGTTGGTTTGATACGGCGCGATACAAATACATTCTAGGTCCTGCAAGAATTGTATTAGCTCCGTATTTGTATTAGTTCAAAATGTCAAGTGAGAACCCACCCATGTCGCCCTCCAAAGGTAAAAAAAGGCTTAAATCCACATTGTCAAGGGAGTCAATTGCCTTAGAAGTTTCAATTGCATCTCATGTGTCAATGATAAGTGTTATGACTATAAAGAAGGCTTCAAAAAAGGAAAAATCTTATGTGAGGACCCTAGGCCTCACTCAGATGACAGAGGTCAGAACCTCAGAGAGACTCCTAGATTTTCTTATTGAAAACAATATTGACTTGTCCTTCTTTGCAATAACTAGGGAGATTTTCAATCCAGAGTGAGATCTTGATCAGGTTGTGAACTACTCAAAGGACTTTTGCAGGGAAGACTTTGTAGAGTTTGAAGAGTTGGCATATCCTATTGTTTAGTTGGATTCCAAGGATTATGTTCACACTCCTATTGGGAGATCAATCATTGAGAAGACTTCCTTCACCAATAAATGTGGTTATCATTCTCTTGGTAGATTCTATGCATTTGAGTTATGCTCTTTACACCCAAAAAAATGCAAGCTTATGCTTAAGTCTGCTGCTACATTTATTGTATTTGCTCTTGTGAAGTACCCCATCAAATCTGATGAAAAGATTAAGGAAACCTCAAAATTGTCTAGCTGTTGTCTTCTTGAAGAGTTAGCAGATGATGTGGACGTTGAGGAGCAAGTAGACCCACAGATGGAAGCATCAATTGCAAAAGACCTAGATGTTCCTCAATTTAAAGTAGAGACAATAATTGAAGAGAGCAATGCAGAGGTTGATGAAGTATTTGATGCCCCTTCCAACTTTATTGTTCCATCCTTACCAACTTTCCCAAAAAGTACGTATTATTGCGTGATCTACAAATCCTTTTCAATTTGAGGGAGGATTATTGCTTGGCAGTTATTGTAGAGGCATCTGCAGATGCAGAAGGCATATTGGATGTTGAGAATGAATCCAAGGAGGACTTACTGAAATTAGATACTCAAGTGTCAGATGATAAGTTTATAGATGTATCAAATGCATTTTCCCTATGTTTAAGCAAGGTAAGAGATGTTGAGAGAGAGTTATAGGCTGTTGACAACAATGAGTTTGACCAATTTCAAGAGAACCTTGGAATCTCCAATTTTGGAAGGGAGGAGTCAAAATATGTTAAGGAACTCAAGGATATCAAGGAGACATCAATTAGTTTATGGAATCCATGAAAACTTAAGAGTGATAATAATCAAACGGTAATGCTTTCTTTTGTTTTTGTGAAACCACATACATATTTTCATTTTTTTCATTCGGACTTCTAGTTTTACAATTGGAGATTGCAAATGAGGACTATTTCTTGGGAAGAGACAAAGGATCAAGAATTGGTGGTAGATCCCTAAAGGATGTTGCACTTTGGCATTACATATCAAGGATTGATCCCAATGTTCTATTGGTTTTACATAGCACTTTCTTGGAGGGGGCCGCATGGACGATTGTTTGTGTCAAAGCACTTACAAGGCTCCTTGGGTACTCAGGTTTGTACTACAATGAGCATAAAGTCACATTCTTAGAAAAGACAACAGCCATATGAATATTTGATTATGGTCCCGGCTTCTCTGCCTACTAGGCTGGATACTTCCTAGCATTCTCATCTTATGCTTTAGCAGCAAACAGATATCAAGTCCATAGCTGGATACAAGCGAAGAAAGTTTTTACATTATAGAGGAAAAGCGCTTGAGGAGGATGAGGATGTAAAGGCTCTTGAAATCTAGCCATGTATAAATTATTTTGAAAATAGTATGGGTATTCTAGATTCCATCTCAATTTGTTGTGTTCTTCAGTCTTTGAAGTTGTCTTTAAAAAAACCAATTGAATAACTCCTTAAGGGCATTGGTTTTAATTACTCCTCCTTTGCATCTAGTGCTCCAAAAGAAACACATACGTGCTTGGTAGTGAGATTTCTCTATACCATGGCTACTGTAAGTTGCTAGGGCCCCTTGCTCTTCCACAAAATAAGGCCCGTGAGCAAGAAGAATATTCTGTGACAATCCATAAAAGCAAAATCCTTAAAGATATTGAAATAATAGGATCCCATAAGCCATCCACATTTTTGAACTTGCTCAAATCTATGGAGTTCCTAGTTTGAGACTTTTGTTGTTGGCCGCAAAGTACTCCATTCTTTGGATAATCCCAAACTCTCCATGCAATAAATATAAGGATATTTTGCATTGGACCCATTACTTACTCCAAGCATACATTTGATAGTTTTCAAGTCAACACTTATATGCCACTCAACATTAAAACTACCAACACCATCGACTATTAACATTTTTCCTTCACTTTGAGACTTTATAATATCAGGAATACCTGTATGAGAGAACAACCATTTCAAGATTTCATGACTTTCAGTTGGTACTTGGGCCTCACCAATCCACCAAAGTTCCATCTCAGATTGTATCTTAAATTGTTGTTCTTGTCCCCTACCATTACTATAATCCAATGCCCTATTCATGATACAAATGTTGACTCTTTCTATATTTTCTCCCTTTTGAATAAGTGCTTCATTCAATTTTAGTGCAAACTTCAAAATACCATCACATTCTTGAATAGTAAATTTATACATATGGACCATTGCAATTTGGACTCTTTTAAGATCAATCCAAATATTATTAAATGTGTTGTATTAAAAAAAAGCCTTTGTTTTATGCTTTTTATAGGGCATAGATCCTTCTATATGAATATACTCCCCAAAGACATCTAGAATCTTGTGATTCATGGCTGTCCTAGCACAATTGAAACTGAAAAAGGCCGAGGCAAACCAAATGCACTTATCCTATGACATCTAAGATTTGTAAACCACAATTTTGAGAGAGCGCGATAATCTTTATGCGACTGATACCCATACTGTCACACGTCTCCACTATTTCATTTGGTTTGATTATTCCTTTCAAATCTTTCAATTAACTCTTTTGGAGTTTGGCTTCTCAAGTCTACATTTTTAGGTGATTTTAGACTCCTAAAAATGTCATTCTTTGTCATGGTTTCTTTAATAAGCTTAATTCTCTCATCGTTCTCTTGAATATTAATGCCTAAAATATTAGAGACACATCTCTTCACAAGATTTAGTCTCCTTTTTTTCACTCGACTACACAAGCCCATTATATTTTTTAGCAATCTTTTTCTATCTCTAAATCTTATTGGAGTTTCCTTCAAGTGTAGTAATTTTTCTTGCAATGACTTAGAATTTTCTAAAACATTATTCTTGTTTGTTATCTTAGAAATAGTTTTTTGTGCCAATGTTAATGATTCCTTCATTTCATGTATATGTTCTCTTAATGCATAAGATACAGAATATAACCTCATACAATAGCCAAGCATCCCATCACAACCATCTCCAAGGTACCTTATGAAGTCATGAATATTGTAAAACGGAGGATGTTTACCTATGAAGGGTCTAGTGGATAAATATTTTCATCCACCCATAAGTCTACATGCTTCTTTCCTTGTAATCGTAACTTGTTAGCTTCGTCCTTGTCCAACAATGCTTGATGGTGTATACTCCACCAATATGAATAAATAGGATCTAGTTGAATAGTAAGTTTATACTTGTGTGGTGGGGCTATGCTTGTGTTGCTAGAAAAGGTACTGGTAAATATTTTGGTGGAGAACCCTTAAAGGGGCAACAATGTCGTAGAGAAGGAAAAAGAACAAAGGTGCAAAAAAGGAACATCGAGGAACAAATGAGTGTCTTATGGTGTGAAAATTCAAAAATACGAAATTTTGCAAGTTTCAAGAAAATAATACTGAAAAGGTGACCCTTAACATCCATTAAAGATTGAAGATATTTAATGGCTGACCTCTTCAATGAATCATATATTCTCTCATTAATCACATCCAAGTAGCCAAATTTGGAGGGTTTTTTATTTCAAAACCTCCTCTAATTAGCAACTTAATCATTTTCTTACAATTACTTTTTTTTGAAGCGTTTTTGGCTCTAATGCATTAATGGGGTTAGGTTTTTTTAATTTCCTCTCTACCTCTTCTTTAGTGGTTGTTGTTGGGAGTGTATTGATGGCATGATGTCTTGTAAAGGAATACCCATATTGATGGCTATGATATGAGTTAGTGTATTCCCACAATTGACAATGGGGCTATAATCATTTCATCTTGATACTGAATGGTCATATGTGCAGTTTAACTTCAGATTTGGGTTCTTGAAGAGAACCTTATGTGCCTTTGTTAAAAATTCTATTATGCACTCTAGTTAGAGGGCATTTAAGTCCTAATTGACAATGTTTCCTATTATGATGCCTCTAGTAGCAATTTTGGCACTTTCATTGGGATGGTACTGGCCTCCTTCCTGTAAATGAAGAGGCAGTGGAGTACCTATGACGTGACCTAGAGTTCTTCTTTAGTAATGGCCTTCAACAATACTCCTTCATTGTTTATCACTATGTCATCCAATCTTTGTGCAACCTTAGGTGTTTCTTGTATTTTGTTGTGTATATCAATTGTAACTTTTATCTGAAGTGTTTCTTCAATTAGCTTTGGGATGCATTTGAAATTTATTATCCTCTCCATAAATGGGTCATCCTATTTTAGGGCATACGAGATTTTCTTGGACCTAGTATCTAGTTTGGTGGTAGTTTCGAATGAGAGCTAAACACATCGTGGAGTAAACATTGGTTACCATGGCTTGAATGTAGTCAACCGAGCCACATTTGGCTATCACATCTCTAGTGATTTGGTATGTGTTGACCAAGTGTTCCAGGTTGGTCAAGAGCCAAAACTCTAGTAGTTATACTCCTCACATACTTAGTTATGCAAATCAAAATCCAACCTCAACTACATGTTAAATATCAACTTGTCCTCATTGAGAGGATCTTTGATGAATGTTGGGTGAGGGGAGGATAACATTTGAGGGATAGGGACTACCATTTGCAAAATGAAATAAAGATCATTAGGATTATCTATTGAAGAAATAATAAACTAAAATTCACTTACCATTGCTTTACTTGATTAATCTTTTTATCACAAAAGCTGACTATGTGTAGGTCACAATCTCCTTAGTTCTCTTGTAATGAGGAGTTGGACACATGAGAATAGCTTGAAGTTCCCCCGTGTAGAAAAGAATACAAGATTCTAAGCTTGTGGACTCTGGTACATTGCATGTACAATTTTTGAGTTTTTAAAGTTATTCGTAGTCTTAATGATCTATATCAACAAGGGTTTTATTTATGTACAAAATAAGTTTTAAGAATCTAGCAGCTATAGAAATCTAGGTTATATACAACTTGGCGACCATAAGGACACACAAGTAGGATGTAATATTTTTGAGCAACAAGGGTCCATTAAAATTATTGGTGATGCGAAGCTCCTCTTTGATCAGGGTCTTATCTAGTAGTTGATGATGTAGTGACTCTTTTTGTATGGTGGGTTTGCAGCAAGCAATGATAGATATCTTAAGGATCTCCATTCACAGTATGTGAATGACTAGATGTCACTATTCAACCAAGGTAAAAATATGGCCATCTTTAGTTGTCATCTTGAGGTGTTGTTGGTACCAACTCCATATAAAGTGACTAGAGGAGCTACATTATTGTTGAGTGCTTCTACCTTGGAGTGGTCTTTAAGCCTTGTAGTGATTGCATGGATAGGAAGAATATGGAAATTTTGCCATTGGTGTTCGGGCAATTCATGAGGGAGGTGCTCTAGGATAGGAATGCTCTTACAATATAGGTGTTCATGCTCTTTCCATATGTGAGTGCCATTGGCATGCAAGCACAAGCATGTTATCATTGGGTAGACCTAAATCTATCACAACGAGAAGCTTCACAAAGGTGAAAAAGGTGGAGTATGGCTATAATAAAAATTTTGGGAGTTTTCTTGGTTTTTTTGGTAAATTCTTCTTCCATTTTGTAGACTGAGAAGCAACTAGACTCTTCTTTAATTTGCCAAAGGAAATGACTTGTGGTTGTTGATCCTCAAGAGAGGCACACTAAGTTCATACACGATGGATAGAGCAGTTGAGGGCAGCAATGTAGTGTGAGGTTTTTGTGAGTTATTAGGTCACATCTAAGCTCACAATTTCTAGTGATAAAGGTGCCTCATGGAAGACCGAGGATGTCAAAGTGGTGTGCTTAGGTTGATAACCCATAGTAGGCATGGTGTTCTTTTGGGTCTCACCACCAATGGTGGATACTCTGTGGGGTATTTGATGTGATGGGCTTTGTGGCTTGGAAGGCAAGATGGACTTAGTTTGATCATCATGATATCTTTTGTTAGATAAGGCAAGATGTACTTAGTTTGATAAGCTTGCAATGTTTTGTAGATAAGGCAACAACATAGGGTTCTTGCTAGTATCATTCCTGGGTTTGAGTGTTTGTGCAAGCTAGTGTAGGGAAGGCAATGGCTCTTGATGATATAAGTGTATTGTCATGGTTTTCTTAGAAAGCAAGAGATATTTATAGTCTTGATAACCTCTTGATAATACTCTTGGGCACATAGGAGGGAGTTGCAGTTGTCATTGATAGCCTGTGATGGTTAAGGAGGTGTTTATTGCATGTTCGCCTAGAACTAGCAATGGTCTTGACAACATGCATGAGAGTGGTACTTGGGTCTTTGATTGAATTGAGGCAGTGAAGCATTGGTGCCAATAGGTTGTTGATTCTAAGCATGTGAAACAAGAAACTTCCAAGAGGAGAGCTGTGTCAGTTGTGTGAGTGGTTTGGTGGGGCGGCGAGGTGGAAGTACTAATTGATCCTTGTGATAGAGAACTTTAAGTGAATGTGTTTGTCAACATTGTTGAAGTGGCAATTTGAGAGGAACTTGAATGAGCAACCTAATAGATTCTCAGTTCCAATCCCTTCTTTGCTTTAGAACATAAAAGGAGATTGGAATGGTTTCAGTTTCTACTGTCAATTGTACTTTGTGCTTGCCTAGCAACAAATATGGTTGGCCTTTGTAGGGCTATAGTTTGGTGTTAATAGGCTACAATAGGTGATGGGGCTAATCCAATACTTGTGAATAATAATAGGGACTCATTTTGAAGTCAACACCTTCATCAATGAGTGCATTAGCATTTACATCCTTGGTTGTAGTCAATTGAATGTGGAGGCAAGCGAGTGAAATTACAATGCCATCTTCCTATCCTAGGTTACTTACAATGGCTGCCCTAATGTTGAAGTTTCTAGAGAGAAGGCTAATTGAGGGATGATTATTGCATTGTGCATATTGCTCCACTTGTTTGTAGTAAGTTTTCTCAATCACCATGATGGATTGCATGAGGATATTGGGGTCCTTCATGGGTGATTTGTATAATTACTACCCTAGTGGATAGTATCTTTTAATAAGATTGTCATTAAAGTGGCAAATACTATGTCCATCAAAGGTTTCTAACTCCACCTTACCCATCCTGCTCATGGCATGAGCATGATGGGGTCAAAGGCCTCAAAATTTGAGTTGTATTTGTGGCCTTTGGTTGAGTATAGTAGCACTAGATTAGCTTTCTCAAAGGGTCATTGTTTAACGTTTTTATCAAATTAGGCCTTTTGTTGAGGTCTTCTAACAACAAATAGGGAAATGATTGCATGCAATTATGTTTGAGTCAGGCCTTTGAGTTTTATAAGGCATTTTCTCCAAGCATTAGTATCTTCCCAACATCCTTATATTGCGATGTGGAGACTTGGGATAAGAAACTCAACTGGCATAATCACATTAGTCCCATAACTTAGCCCAAAGGGAGTTTGGCTTGTAATGTTCATAAGACAAGTGGTAGAGCTGAATGACACTATAATTCAACAAAACAATCAAATTATTTCAATGCAGGACACTATCCATGACATTGGTATCTCATATGAGGAGGTAAAGGCACAATTGGATGACTTGAGAAAGATCAACAGCAAGCTAACACATGAGCGCAAACGAAAGAAGAAGCCAATCAATGAGTTAATTATGAATAGCAGCTAGTGGAAGCGACATATCAAAGCATCCTAAGTTTAAGGCTGTGAAGGAAAAGGTGATTGAGTGCACATTAAAAGATGTGTCAAATGAGTTCTTGACTGTGGATGCACAATCCATTTGTGACAGGGCCGGTATTAGCACAACGACTTACTCAAATATATTCAAAGGTGTGAATGCTAGGTTTGGTTGTGTGCTAAAGAGAAATAGAATCATGCATCTTCCTCAACCTTCAAAGTTAATAGAGGACCAACAGCAACTTAATACAAAGGTTTTGGAGCTGATAGGAGATCCCATGCATGTTCAATGCATGGAAACACTAAAGGTTGGGACAAAAAATGCATATGAGGTGAAGTTCACCGAACTCAATAATTAGTATTTAGATTTGTACAAGGTACAGGCGGCAATGGTAATGTACTACAATATGTTTGTTGAAGAATGTAATGGTAAATTGTAGTTTGTTATAAAATTAGATGAAAGTGAGGTAATCAAAGGAGTAAATCTTGAAAGAGTTAGTGTAACTATGATGAATAAAGCTTTACAATTCAACAAGAACAACCCAGGGAACTTTAGTGTTCAATCCGAGTACCATGTGTACTGACTCGGTGGATTTAAAGTTTCTAAGGAAACATTTGAGGTGTTGCAGTTGTTATTTATGTACACAAGCATTCCAAGCATCATTGATCATCAAGAACATGGTGAGATGCTCTCGATTGAAGGGTATGGTCAATATTTGGTTGAATGGCATCTTGCAAGAGACTTGAAAACTTTAAAATGAATTTGTGGAATCTCCAATGGTGCAAATACAAAGAATCAATGCCTATATTACTTGATAGAGAGGGTGGAAGGAAGGACGGAAAGAAGAATTAGCAAAGGGTGACAAGTGCTACACCGACACACAATAGAGAAGATCCCACTTGGAAGCCCATCTTCAACATTCCATTGGATCGTATTCACATTTTTTCATTGCATACTTTTGTTAGAATCATGGAGAAACTTGTATATGAATACATTTGCTTTGCTTATAGGATGCAACTAGAAAAAGAAGCCATTGCAACGTGTTGGAATGTGGAGCAAGTGCTATCGGAAATTGGGCTACACAAGCATCAAGTGATGATTGAAAAAGATGAGAAGAGATTAGGAAAATCTGGTAACTTACCAAAAAAGCCTTGCTTTGGAGGAGCAAAGGCTAGAAAGTTTCTCTGAGCACCCATCAATGAGGAAGGGAATGCCATGGTTCGTAGGCCGTAGGACTACGATGGGTGGAAAAAGTTACATTTTGTAATTCCTGATCGAAGTAATGGAGAAAAAACAAGGTTGTCCAAAGCTAAGGTTTGGATAAGTCTTAACAAATTGGCTCCCTTACTTCTCAAGATGGTGTTTAACAATGAAAATAAGCAAGAATTTATCGATATTGTGCATAGCTTCTATGAAAATATGGTCGAAGCGTGGGGCAAAAGCTCTATCACACATTACATGGTGCATACTAAGTTAGTATTTTAAAATTGTATGAATTGTATAAACTGTTGAGTCTAGTTTTACTCATGTGTGATATGTGTCTTTGTAGCATATCCTTGAGGTACATGGGCCATACTTTGTAGAAAAGGAAAGCATCGGAGTTTGGTCCACACAAGGAATGGAAAATTCACATTGGATAGCGCGTGGTTCATACCAAAGAAAAACCAATCATGGTGGAAGGGTGAATGGTAGCAATCCAATGATCCAATTGCTATCTTGGTGGTACAGGATTATAGTAGTAGATGAAGCTAAACTCTAGCAAAAGAGGAAAAATGAAAGTGCTAATGAATCGGTTGCAGACATGATGGAATCACGTCGTGTCACTAAAAGAGTGCGTTATGAAGCCTCAAGTTCCAAAGAAAACCATGCCAATTGGCTAGAAACAAGGCTTCGACAAGGCAGCAGATGGGTTCGAAGAGAGCTAAGATAGTAAAATGAACAATGTGTTTAGTGTGAATGCAATTCATAGTTTAAGAGAAAAAGAGAGAGTGTGAATCAATGTGAATGAGTCTTATAGTTTAGGGTTATATAAAAGAGAGTTTCACTTTCTATCTTATTCATTGAGTTCTCACATCTCTTGTGTGTAGGAAAGATGGCTAGGTCTAAGGCAGTTGCAAATAAGCTTCTGCTTAGAGCCCCATATCATGTTCAACCCCTTGGAGCATCTACTAGGTCAGATGCACCCCCTTCTCAAACTAACCCAACTTCCTCAAGCCGTCCTCACAAGGGTCCTCCTCAACATCCCCACAAGAAATGCAAGTGGAAGCTAGGTACATTGGCCCTGAGAGAAATCAGGAGGTACCAACGCTCTTTTGATCTCATCATTCCAAAGGCGAGCTTCTCGAGACTTATTCGTGAGATTGTGCAAGACCTCTACCGCACGATGCTCAGCATTGTGCAATATATGAAAAGCAAATCAATGTAACTCCCAAGGACTTCCAACTTGTAAGAAATCTTCAAGCACTGAAGGATGCATTCATTCCAATGGAATGAGCGTTGTTTGTAATGTTATCTTTTTTGGCATAGTGTTATCCTCGTGCAGTGGACATATGACTATGTCCCAATTCAAAACTGTTGTATGTGCCCTTAAAATATGAATTGAATTTTTACTGTTGTCCTTCGCTCTCAACTTTGACTGTGCATCTTCTCTATATTTTCAATACTTACTTACAATTTTTGCTAGCACTCTCAATTTCAATAGGAAAACCATGGAAAAATTTGTAATTTCTTATTCTAGACTTTACTCATGATGCCTCTGTATAGTTTATGTGGTGCGAAGTTTCTAAGGGCCAGTAGTTGCGATGTTGATTTCTCAATTATCAATCCATTCATAATTTTGGTATGGGATAATTTTTAAAATACTAAAATGTATTGGAATGTGATAAAACTTCACACGTGCACTCATTAGGTGGCCAAGAAAGTGGCTCCAAATGCCAGACTTCGGAGTAGGCGTCTGTAGGTATTTTTTTTCAAAAAATAATAATTTGGGCTCTTGGCCACCTAACGAGTGCGCATGTGAAATTTCATTGCATTCCGATAAAAGTTTATGGATTTACAATCACATGACGGATAGTGTGTATGAAGCTGAATTAACCTGATTTTGGGATTTAAATGGGTTAAAAGTTCATTCTTCTTCTCATTTTCACATCTTGCTTTCTTTGCTTCCTCCATTCTCACACCCCCAACCTCTGTCTCTTCTCCATCTTGCCCTCCTTGAGCTTGCATGGCACGCACCAAGCAAGCATGTCGCCATTTTGGCCACAGGAAGACCTCATGCCAAGGCCTGCCACACCTTGAGCACAAGGTGGATCCTCCTCTAGTGCAGCAGCATGTGCCCCACATAGAGCACAATGACCACCACAAAAGAAGAGGAGATAGAAACCGAGCATTGTTGCCCTTTGGGAGATAAGGAGAATCCAATGCAGATACGAGCTTCTCATCCCAAAAAGATCTTTTCATAAGGTTGTTCAGAAAGTCATGCAAGACTTTGAGAGTTGAAAGGGATGGGAAGATTTTGGGCGTGAGTGCGAGATGGCCCACCAGCAGGAAGGTGGACTGATGCAAATATGGAGGCCCTGCAAATGGTTGCAAAGGGGTTTCTCATCGACTTGTTCGATGATACACAACTAGCGGCCATCCATGTAAAGTGTGTCACAATCATAAATAAAGGCATGAACTTTATCATTCAGCTTCGACATAGCAAGGGGACTCCTCCATAGGTTATGAGATTAATGATGCAAGATTTTGTAATGAATGTTATAGCATCATAATATCTTGGAAGGCCAAAAAATTTTGTATACTCTACATTGGTGTGTGTGTATATATATATATATATATATATATATATATATATATATATCGTGTGATGTGTACTGAATTCAAATAATTGAGTAAAGTTGTTTTGTTTTGTTTCTTGAAATGTGCGACTCTTAATTTTTGTTTAACGTACACACACATCGAAAGTAGTAATACGTACAAATACAAGTTACGTTATTGATTATACACAAATACAAGTGCAGTACTACGCGTTGACATAATTAAATTGGATTATGTTAACGTATGTGAATGCGTTATTCATGTACCATACATTATCGTCACACTTACACGAACCACACATTTATTCAATAAATATTTACTTATAGAGACAAAGTAAAATAGCTTATATTCATCAAGAAAAATACATGTGATGGTTGATAGTGATGGCATATACAAAAAGTAAATATCCAACAAGAACTCTCATTCGTTCCTTGGCTTTTTCATCGGTGGAGAGGAGGGGCTAGCTTCCAATGAAAACAGAAATTCTTTCTTTGCTTAAAAAATGATACGCTTTCCCTTCAACTCTTTCTCCAGGAGAAGTGGATTTGACACATTAGCAAGGTCACCTAATGTAGCAAGCACACACATTGCTCCACCACGCGTTTGGTCAAATAAGTAAAGAAGCTTTGACTGCTTGATTAGCACCACCTTCTCCAAGCTAGATGTCACATGTATCGCTCAAAAAGGTCCAAACTTGGTCAAAGCTTGAATTTTCTTGATTTTTTCTTACCCTCATGGTGAGCACTTCTTGTGGAAGACCACCAAGTCTGCAACAAGGTTGCCAATGTACTCCTTCAGAGTTGAATCCTTCTATTGATCGACATGCTGAGCTCCTCCTTGCCTTGATGCAAACTCATCTATATACAGTATGTCCTAAATGACAAAGTCAAATCAAATAATATATTTAGCAACTAGCCTAAAGTTATCAGAAAGCGACGAAATTTGACGGTGGGGTTACCCGGGTACCTCGGAGTCCATCAGTGAAATCTTGGCAAAAAATGATGCTTGCAGCTACCATGCTGTCCAAAGTCTAGCATCTGGGCTACTTTTTGGGGGTACCCGATGCACAGTACCGTCAAGTTTTGTCGCATAAAAATATATGGTAGTAAAAAATCTCACCTTCTCCAGATCAACTTGTATCTTCATTTCCTCATGTGTCGGTGAGGCACCTCTTTGGGCAGAGGGATCTACAAACTCCTTGGTAGGAAGTTGGGGCCTTGGTCCGAACAGATCATGCTGTAGTGCTTCAAATTCAGCATCTAGCAGCACAAGGTAATCTTCTTCAACTGAGGTAATATGGTCATGTGCTGCTATGATGTCACTCACTGTATCTAAGCTTGTGCCATCATATCTTCCAATTTATGATGCACATCCATGTGATCATAATCGATCAGGTCTTCCATCGAATCCCTGACTAGGATGGAAAACAACTCTTCTTCCTTCATTTCCAAGTATTGCAGCACATCTGATAGAAGCAAGTATTGTACACCATCTACTTCAATGGGTATCAAGGAGGCAACTTTGGGTTTGTCAACTTGTGGATGTTCTGAAGAAGATAACACCATGAGAGCCAACCCTTGCTCTGCCACCACCCGATGTTGTCATTTTTTATGTTCAAGTTTTGCCTAGAATCCTTGTTACATAATCCTTCAATGCACTTTTTATGACATACGTGCTTTTGGTATGTCTCAAATCCTTACATTCCTTGAACAACATATGTGAAAAATTTACAATTGGTATGAACCAACTTAGATGTACATTCTTTGAGCCGGTACTTGGCTTCATAGAGTTCAATATGTCTACTATAATTTTTATGCTACACATGTGCAAAATGCCGCTACTACACAATGGCTATTCTATGCTATTGAGATTCTATATGTGCATAAACTCAAGGGTTCCATATTCTTGACCCCCCTTAGGCAATATGTACTTGGAGTCATAGAAGAAAACAAGGTCCTCTATGAGTTACTTGGTTGTATGCCCCTCAAAGAGCAATCTACCAATTTTGAGGTGGTAACACTTAAAAGAACCTATGAAACTCTCAACATTTTGCCACTCACAACAATCCAAAGGGTATGCTTCTGTAAATACGAGACAAGTAGTTACATAGATATCATGAAATTTGTCATTCTCAATGAGTTGCAAATACTTATTGTTTGCAATGTTTCGTTGAAAGGGCACAGTGGGCACAATATGTATTTGTTTTTTATATGAATACATGTTGTATAAATGCCTCTGTTACAAGGTGAGAATCAACGTTCCTTTGTATAAGAGCTAAAATTTTACCCTTCCAGTACTTTGATACATTTGCAATTGCAGATACTTTCACCCTGAAAGCTCCCTTCATACTTGGACGCATATGTACCCAAGACGAACAATGATACGTATCAGTGATCCAATTCTCTTCTTCATATTTTCTGTTACATCCTTCTATCAAGAGAATGCTTGTTCTTCTCTCATGCATTATAACCTACGCATTAGATGTAAACAAGTATGTATTAACCCCTAAATAATAAGCATTTTAAGTCAGTCTAGTAATTACCAATATGCCATACAAATCAACATAGCATTAAGAGATGTTTACACTTTTGTAATCAAACGCAAACATCGATATCGAAATGCATGTGGATATGTACGTCGACACAAAGTATAGATTTAATTTCAAGGCATCACTTTAATTATACCATTTACATGAAATATAATGAAAAGAATAGCACAAGAATACTCAGAGAATTTTGCCAAAATAAATATTATTATAAAGAATAGGAGTCTGATTTGACTCAATACATTGTATGAAACGTGGATATTATAGAGTAATTGTTACAAGGATAGTAGCCACATATAGTAGTCACATGGCATGCAAATCTTAATAGGCACATTGGATTGACACCTAAAATATTCTATGACTCAACACATTGTGTGTTATATGGATGATGTGATACAAGAGTTTCATGGATCATTGCCAATTGGCATGGAGATCCGAATGGACACATAAGACCAATAAAGTAGAGGATTTTTTAACCATTGAATTTCAACAAATCCATATTATCCAGCACAAAGGAATCACTTACCACATCAAAATAGTCGATCGAGGATTATGTGCTTCACCTAAACCTTGTATAATACCTGTATATACAAAAAAATACCTGCATGAATCCCTTTTAACATAAATACTTGCACGAATCTATTTTAACAAAAAATATCTAGATAACTGCATGAATAGAAGCAATACAAAATAGGGCCAATTTACCTATACGTTGATCTGGTGAAGATAAGATTGAATTGTTGCTGATCAAAACCCATTGCAAATGATGGACAAAAGAAAACATCAATCCCATCAAACATAAAAGTTACTAACAAAATGAATAAATTTTGGCACCACAAAATATGGCAGATTTACCCGTAAATTGAGGTACATAATCTCTACTCTACCTTGTGTTACGTGCTGCAACAACAATTGATCCTTAAGTTAGAACTAGCATCAAAACCTATTGTAAAGATAGTAGAAAAGGGATAACGCAGAGACGAAGAAAGAGAGAGTGTGTGAGTATGTGTGAGAGAGAAAGAAATGAGCACCTATCCGATCTTGCCCAAATTGATCTCTGCAAAAGACAATAGCAAGCATTAGTATTTACATGAGGGTATACTGAAAAAACAATAGAAAAGAGGAAACATAGAGAGAGAAAGAGAGAGGGAGAGAGAGATGAGAACTTATGTAATGTCACCCAAAATGATCTTTGCAATAAAACAACAACAAGGGTTAAAACTAACATTATGTTGTATTGAAAAGATAGCAGCAAAAAAAAAACCACAGAGAGAGAGAGAGAGAGAGAGAGAGAGAGAGAGAGAGAGAGAGAGAGAGAGAGAGAGAGAGAGAGAGAGAGAGAGAGAGAGAGATTAACACCTTTGTCTCTTTCTCCAAATAAACTTTGCAAGAAAACAACAATTAGAACCAACATCAAATTCTATTGAAAATGCAACATAAAAGAGAAACAAACACATAGAGAGAGAGAGAGAGAGAGAGAGAGAGAGAGAGAGAGAGAGATAAGCACCTCTATCTCCTGCCCAAAACAACCTCTACGGTAAAACAACAATAATATTAAGAAACAACATCAAATCCTATTGAAAAAATAGCAAATAAGAGAAAATGCAAAGAGAGATGGGCACTTGTGTTTTGCCCAAAATTTGGAGCTGCATGGAGAAGAAAGTGTAGAGGTAAGTAGAATGCTCAAAACCCTAATTCCTCTCACCAGGGAGCTTCAATGGAGATGAACATTCACCAGTATAGAGAAGAGAGAAAAAGTGGTATGTTGCTCAACTTTTGGGTAAAACTGATTTTGTGAGAGGAAAAAAAACCGAAATTGAAAATTCTCCAAAAAAGGGGAGAAAATACAAAGTGAGAGAAACTCAAATTTTGTGTACTATTCATTCTCCCTTTTTTTAAATCCCCCACTGCCCCTTTTTTAAATTAAAAAACCAAGATTTGGAGAGAGAAGGTTCACCCTCCGTAGATGTCAACATCTAGCATTCCTATTGGAAAATCCAAAAGGCCCACATCTTAAACTATATTCTTCTTAGGGACCCATTTGTGAGTTCATTTTTTCCCTAATGCTTAGTCATGTAGTTGGTAGCCATAACTATATAGCATGTTTGGGAGTATTGAGTAGTAAGGCTAATGGGCTCCATAAAGCCTATTCCACACTTCTCAAAATGGTTGGGTGGGGAATTACAAGGAAGAGCTACATTTTAATCATTTTTTATTGGAAGCTTGGTTCATTGACACTCATTGTAGTGTCTAACAAAGCAAGCCACATCTCAAAAGAGAGCGAGCCACCACAATTGGGAATATAGAAATTTCCTTATTGTGTTGTTTGCATCAAGGTTTCCTCTTGCAATCCCTTTATATGGTTCTTGGAAAGATTCATGCTCACATATGTATCTTCAAATAAGACCATCCTATCCTAGCTGATATAGTTAATCGGCAATCATTTGAGAGGGTTGAGTCTTGATCAAGGGATGGTTGATGTGTGCCTTTCCCATGGGTCATTTTGGTAGGCCTTTTCCCAAGATATAAACAATCTCTTCTACCCAATGGGGCATGAGGTCTACCTTAAATGTTTAGGCTTTTTTCTAAATGTAGAATAAATGGGCATCTAGGAGATTATTGTCCACCCCAATCGCTTCCTCATCACCACTAGTGATATGAGACATATGGTTGGTAATACTTTCCTTTCCATATGATTGCAAAGAAGTCAAGCTCTATAGAAGTAGAAGCTGTCTAGTGATGTGGCTTGTAGTACAGGACTTGTTGAATAAATAGAGGAGTTCTTGATGGTCTACAAAAAATGTGAATGGGATATCCAACAAGTGGTTATTGAACTTTTTTATAGTGTACATGATTGCTAGTCCTTATAGTTCTATCATGCAATAGTTTGTTTTTATTTGAATGAGTTGTTTACTAGTAAATCTCACAAAGAAGTCCATATTATGTTTATTGGGTTGACACAACATAGATCCAATTGCAATTTTAGAGGTATTGATATGTATGTGAAAGGTTATTGCTCAATCTAGGGCTCATAAAATTGGTGTGATCATGAGAGCCTTTTTTAGTGCTTCATAGAAGCTTGGCATTCATTTTCCCATTCTAGGATAACTAGTAGCCTATAAAGAGGTATGCTATGGAAGCATAATTCATCACAAAGCGCTAGCAGTATCCAATATATCTAAGAAAACATTGAATACATTATGGTTGGTGAATTGTGGGATATCCATTATCACCTTAATCTTAGATATTTTTGTTGCAATACCATTTTGAGATACCACATGATCCAAGATGATGCCTGAGAAATTAACCATTGGAATGGATACATACTGTAGGAAGGAGATCTTTGATAAAGTTCTTTAGCATCATTGATTCCATGCTATGCAAAGTAAGTCAAAAGAGTTGGAAGAAATTATGTTGAGAAATATCTACAACATACTAAATCAAATGAATATCCCAAGTTCTTCAGATGAGTTTTTTGTGAAGAAATTAATGATGTTGATATTGGTGAATGGAGAATGTGTATGTGTGTGTGTGTGTGTGTGTGGGGGGGGGGGGGGGGCGGTAAAGCATTCACATCATCATATCTCAAGATGAAAGCTTATGCAAATCCACAAAAGAAACCTACATACAACCAAACATCACTTGGCAATAGCAAGTGAAGTCGATGGTTTGTTCCATGCATTTGCATATCATAGACAAGCTCGATAGAGAATCTACATCTCTCAAATAGTCAAAGACTTTCCCTTTCAATTTTGGATAGATGAGACAAGGGTAAGGATGTTTGTAGTAAAGTACTTGCTAGATAATCATATATAAAATAGCCAGGCCACCTTTTGGAGAATCCTTAGATAGTAATTTTTTTTGTACATACCATTGTTTATTGGTACTATAACTTGGTTTGGGTGTTTTGTACCACTTTCTAGTAGTGCACCACCATTCAAAGTGATCTCCTACCACTAACTATTTGAGCTCTGCCACGAGCAAGGAGTGCACCACCATTTCCAAGTGGTTTTCCACTTGGAAACGGCGGTGTCCCACCTTCCAACCGGTCCTCTACCACTTTAAGGTGGTGAACATCACTTCCGACACCCATTATTTGTGGAGTTGGATCCTTTGTTTGTGGCTATCACTTTCATTTTTTATGCTACATAGACAAGCAACCAGAATGGGTAACTTACAAGATAAAAGTGGTGGATTAACACTTTCAAGTGATGATTATCTAGTCAAAGTGGTAGCAAACCACTCGGGAATGGTTTTTTTTCCTTATGAGTGGCTATCACCACTCGGAAGTTATTGCTTTCCACAACTAAGTGGCAACTCACCCTATTTAGTGATTGTTCACCTCTTCCTAGCAATTGCTCGCTCACCACTTCCAAGTGGTGTAGCAACCACTCAAAAGTGCTTGCTTTTCACTATAAATGGGTAGCCATCAATTGCAATTGTTCAGTCATATTATTTTGTTGATGTATCACATCTTTCCATTGATCGATGATCACTTTTGTATGGTTAAATCACCATTTCAAAACAAAAATATGCACTCTCTATTGATGCTAAGAATTTAAATACCATTGTGAATGGTCATAACTAGTTAGTAAACATTGAAAATTGGTATTCAATAGTGAAATGTGCTAACTCTTATGTATCGACTAGTCTCTCAGGTGCTCATAGATCACTATTTTTGAACATCTGCCCATATCATTTCTCAAGCTTTTGAAAGCGTTCCCCACCTCTTTGTGTTGTCAACATCATTTTCAAGTACTATGATATTGCTTTTAATGTTGCTACATCACTCTCTTGTGGTATCAAACCACTCAATAGTGGTATTGTAATAACATTTAGTGGTGTGTCCTTAGTTTTGATGTTGTGCTAGTTTATAGATTTTATCCCTCGCCCTATTCCTTGTGATCATAGCTTCCATCACCATAGATGTTTAATGGGAACATGGAATACATGTGATGTGAGTAAAATTTTTCTAGTCCAAGAGAAGGTCTCAAGAAAAGTAAGAAAGTACCTATCAAGGTCTCTCAATTTATATGAATACTCGTGGATCAGAAAAACGAAACTAGGAAGAGAATTGTAAAGGACATTGTCCATAAGCAAATGTTGCATGTAGAACTTCTACAAGTGTATTGAGACCACTTGAAGAAGTATGCCATTTACAATTTCATATTCAAGTGGCAAGCACAAAAATTGAAGGATTGTATTTTTTTACATTTAGATGAGGAGATGGTCGTTGTTGTCATTTATAATTCAAGAAAATGTTACCTATAGAACTTCTACAAGTGTATCAAGACCACTTGAAGAAGTATGTCATTTACAATTTTGTATTTAGGTGGGAAGCACAAAAATTCAAGGATTGCATTTCTTTGTTTCTAGATGAGGCGGTGGTCTCTATTGTGGACTTCATAGAGAACTAGATCCTTCAAGGAGCAAAACGAGATCCACTAAATGCATTGGTATACTGAGGATTCTACTAGTTTTGTCATGATTACTTATTTTCACATCATATCAAGTGCAATAAAGAAGACAATGTACTTTTTTATCTCAAATAATAAACAATATGACACCTTATTTTTGGAGCATGTTTTCCTCCTACGTGCTCAATGGTTGAGAGACCAAGGTTTAGGTTTACAAAGCACTGGATTTTGTCAAATGCTGCAACTACACAATTCAAGGCAAAATGACCCTTTTGCTTTGTTGCCAAATATTAGGGGTTTATTGGCATGGAAATTACTTTGTTGCTAGATATTAGGGATTTATTGGCACAAAAATGACTCTTTTTTTTTTGGCTCAAGATATGGGAAGAGAGAACATGATAGGGTTGGGGCTATCATCAAAAGGGCTCTAACTCATGAGTAGTTAAAGAAAAGTAGTGTTTGCGTGAAATTGTGGCTTTTTTGTGAGAATGCATGTACATGAGCAATTGTTAAGTGTGATAATAAAAAGGGCTCTAATCCATGAGTAGTTAAAGAAAAGTAGTGTTTTCTTGACTTGTGCTAGTGAAATTGTGGCTTTCTTGTGAGAATGCATGTACAAGAGCAATTGTTAAGTATGACAAGAAAAATATTAAAGTTAGATGGTCTTTTGGGATGTCAAGCTCTGCGATGTTCAATGATCTGAGCAATGCAATTGCAAATGATGCTAGGAGGCATATTCCACGGCGAATTTCGTGAGGTTTTGTGGTGGATTCTGTAAAATTATATTTGTTGTCGGGGCTCATACACAAGGTGGATTCCTTGTGAGAAAATTCGATGGGGACGCTTGTCCTTTTTGAGCGTCTTCTTAATTTAATGTGCAAGTGGGTGATTCCATAGCACGTGATTCTACAAAATACATATTTAAATTAATAGACATTTATGAGTTTAGAGTGTGCACTCGTAATAAATTAAGGTTAGGATTGAGTTCTAACCAATTTATTTTGTAGCTGAAGATTGCTAGGTATTCACTTTTGTCGGTTTAATTTTATTATTTTCTAACAATTGTGAATGCTTTAGCTAATGTGTAGAGCAGGCACAGCGGTGGCATTGGGAAGCACTGGGCGATGGCGTGTATTCAAGTTATTTAGAAGAAATTATCATTTTTTATGGGCGTTCATCTTAGGCGTGGCACCAATATTTATTTTGACGCGCTTATTTATTGAAGGGCCTGACATTTATTTATTATTTTGTATGTGCATGGGCGCATGATTTAAATATTTGTTATTGGACATTGTATTTGGGCATCGCTCGACTCTTTGGGCGCCCAATAGCTTTAATTCTTTAGTGGGACAAAAACAAACACAAAAGATAAAGCGTGCTAATTGTAAATTGGGCTATTTTTTTGAGCTTGGAGATGAATAATATATCAAATACATGCTTTGTGGAGCACTCACACAAGGCATGGGGGGAGATTGTACCCAATTGGTCTTTTGCTTCATGTCGTGCAAGCCTTCTCTCTTGTTTTTTGTGCAAAAGTAGAGTTCTTTTGTTCTTAGGGACCTTCCGACGCTCACTACGTGCGCATACAGCATCCAATCTACGCACCAACAAATCATTGAAGGACTCAAGAGCAATGTGCTATGTGAATGGGTATTTGAAGACCAACATTTGTGAATTGTGAACAAAATGCTTGTCATGTTTTTGTTTTCCTTGCAAGAGTAGCAAGTGGAGAAAGTGAAGAAGAGATCACATGTAGAGATGTGTGTATTCCACAATTTGAGAATTCCCAGGAAGGTGGAGACTATGATGAGGTCCAAGGTGCCACCTATGTAGGTCATTCTAATTCTCGAGTGATGCTTTTTCACATTGTGACAATTTTGTTGTCCCTTTTGAAGAGAGTAATGCGGAGACTTTTAAATTTTGAAGTATGTTGCACCTAAGGACCTTATAACTAAGGAGGCAATTGATGCATGAGAAAACAAGATAAAGACCCAGAATTTTATGGTGATAGGTCATTGATATAAATCTCTATGAGCAAACTTGTAGAGGGATAACAAGAGTCAATAGCTTTCATATACTCTCACTTGATAAGGGTAAATAAAGATTGTTTTAATAGTCAAATGATCAAAAAGGCCAAAGAGATCAACTCTTTCATCTATCGTTACTGTATAGGAAGTTTGACCTTTCTTATAATATGAAGTATCCCGATCTCTATGCTACAAAGTGAGGGAAAAAGATGGCCTTTCCACTGAGATAATTTGGGGTAAAGAAGGAGGAGGCAATGCTTTGAGGTTGACTACATATAGGTCATAGGGGAATTGTTTGCTAATGGTGCAAAAGTCTTTAGTAAATGAGAAATTGAAGTTGTCACCACATTTTCAACTTTGCCCAATAAAGAGTGCATAGGGAAATTGAGTTGAGCCAAAACTTAGTGTGAAAGAATGGATGGCACTCGAGGAGTGGAAGATGGCACCTCAAGCAGTGCTCTAATATTGATGTCCTTTGAATTGTAAGTCAAGTTTATGTTTTTAAAATAATGAGGCAATACATAATAGCATGTTATGTGAGTTTTCAAGATTCAAAATACTATTTGATCTATTTACCTTAATCAAGTTTTGCTATCTTGTTTTACTTCAAAGTGGTGCATCATCATGTTAAAATGGTGCAAAACATTCAACGTACCACATCTTTCTAAAACTTAGTCCAATTGTAAAGCCTAAAGCTTTCAAGAGACTTTGCAACATTAAGTATAACAATTAATGGTGCTACATCATTAGTTGCAAGAGACTTTGCAACATTTAGTTTAACAACTAATGGTGCTACACCATCTAAGATTTGTGTCGAGACCATTGAAAAGTGGTTTTTGCACCACAAAAAGTTGTCCTAAGTCACTAAAAAGTGGTTATGTACCATTCAATGGACCACATATTTATAAGAGTTGCTCTCAAATTTAATGCCTTTAACTTAATCTTGACTTTACAACAATCAATTTAACACTGCTCCAAGATTTTTATTGGACCTTTGAAAAGTGGTTTTGCACCACTAAAGAGTGGTTTTTAGTGGTGCTAAATCTCTAAAAAGTGATTTTGTATCATTCAATGGACCACACCATTGTAAAACTTACCCAAATTTAAAGTCTAAAAAGTGTGGTGCTAAATCTCTAAAAAGTGATTTTGTATCATTCAATGGACCACACCATTGTAAAACTTACCCAAATTTAAAGACTAAAACTAATTCTTGACTTTACAATGTATAGTTTAATAACTTATGGTGGATGGTGTGAAAAGCGGCTTTACACCACTAAAAACTAATTTTGAGTCATTGAAAAGTGGTCCTACACAAGTGAAAATGCACAAAACTGGTACAATGGTGTTAACCCCAACATGAAGAAAGCAAAAAGAAGTGGAAAAGACGCAGGGCAAAGGCGGAAAAAGGTAGCCCGACTGAAGAAAGAAAAGGAGAAAAGGCCAAAAGCGCAAGGGCAACCTTAAAAGTCCAAGGCAAAGGCAAAAGGGGAAAGGCGCATTTTAAAATAAAAAGGCGCACCCTGAAATCTTGTAAAAGAGCGCCGGGCTCTCACCCGTGCAATTTGTAAATGTAAACGGGCGGTGGAAAGGAAGCTAGGAAGATAGAATGACAATGGGAAAAAGGGCCTAGGCTATGGCCGGCCATGTAAAAAGGGGAAAAAGGGGATGACCGCCCAAAAGGGATTTAAGGTTTTGTATATAAAGTTGAAAAGTGAATGAGAAGCTCATTCTTGTGTGTGGCCAAAAGTAGCTCTCCTCTTCTTCTTCTTCTTCTTGTTCTTGCTTGCTTGAGCTTGTGCTTGAGAGAGGGAGTGTGAGAGTGTGAGGGAGTGAGTGTGTGAGGGTGAGGGACCGAGGAGGAGAAGCTCTCCATCGTCTCCTCTCTTCTTCTCTTCTCTTCTCTTCTCTTCTCTTGCTCGCGGACATGGAGCTTGGAGTGTGGAACTTGAGGATGGAGCTTGCTTGAAGCTTGCACTTGGATCGTGGAGCTACCGGAGTGCGCGGGAGAGGAGGTAACTCGAATGGCATCAAGGTAAGCTCACTACACCTGTAAGGTATGCATTGCACGTCGGCTATGTGAGAGGTAGCCATTAGTGCTCGGCTTGGAACGCTTGAAACAATAAGCGGTCCGTGGGTCTTGGCGGTTGAGCGAAAGCTCCCACATTTTGGTTTCGTTGCCGGGACCATGGATTCAAGCCTTCAGCGCTTGCGCGCTTCAAATCGAGCATAAAAGTAAAGGGTTTCCCCCGAACTGGTGCTTGAGGTAGATAGGTAGGAAGTGAGGGGGTTGAAGATGGTATTCGATCTCCTTGGCAAGTAGGATTGTTGTTTTCTTGAGATTCATGTTGTGGAATGAAGTAGCGTAGGTATTTACTGTATGAATTGGGTGCGTTAGGGTAGGAAAAAACAAAGAAAAAGAAGAAAAAACAAGCAAACAGTAGGGTTTTCTGTTGCTGTATAGCAGGCTAAAACAGGCAAACAGGGGACCAGATTCAAGTTTCTGGGTGAGACAGTGGGAGGGAACTAGCTGTAAGGTTCTGTAGTGCTGGGAAAGGACCTTAAGAGGCATGGGAGGCCAGGACAGACCTCAGTTCCTTGGTTTGCCTTGTGAGAGAGAGAGAGAGAGAGAGAGAGAGAGAGAGAATTTCTGGTTCACAGAACGAGGAAGCGCTGCCCCGATTTCTAAGCGCCGGTGATTCGTGCTGCTCCAAGTGAGTCTGGTGTTTTTCAACAAGTGCCCTGATCAGATCTAGGAAGTCTGTGGTGATTGTGTGCACCAGACGATGAGGAGGGGACAAACGCGCGGGAATCGCGCCCGCCGCCGACGCACTTGGACCAACTCGCTGTGGTCCGATTCCGAGAATCGGACCACCCGAGTTCGGGAGTCAGACCGTCCGATTCCCAGGATCGGACCAGCTCGATCGGACGTGCCACATGGCACTCAGACCAACCCGTCCGATTTTGAGAATCGGACGCTCGGACCAACCTGTCCGACTCGGACGCTCGAACCACTCGGATGCCTTGACTCGGACACTCGGACGAGTCCATAATCGGATCACTCACAATCGGACCAGGCCATCCGAGTCCCAGACTCGGACCAGCCAGAATCGGACCAGCCAGAATCGGACCACCCTGTCCGATCCGATTCCCAGAATCGGACCACTTTTGATCCGACTCCTACAATCAGACGCGACCAAAAATCGGACCATTGGTCCGATTGGACCCACCCAAGATCGGACAACCGATTCTGATAATCGAACTCCTGAAAATCGGACATCTGAGAATCGGACAAAAAACTGTCAAAATCGGACAGGTATCTAGAACACAAATTTTGGCACATCTAAACCTCGAGATTGACCCCAAAGGCTACGTAGAGCTAAAGGCACATCACAGATCCATCACCAGGCTAAAATTTAGAGCACGTAGTTCAAAATTCGACTATAAACTGTCCTCCAAATTGTGCATGGCTTCCACCGTAACGGCCCTGCGGGCCGGGGGGGACTGCCCCCTCCGCACCTCCCCGAGTAGGTTGGAGAGAAAACGCGCGCCGTGACAGGTCCTCCAAATTGGGCCCTAGTGTAGTAATGGCTCTACACGAGCATGGATTCTCACTTGCAAAAGAGCAACCAAAAGCCCATACCCGGACAGAGAGAAACAGAGACCCTAGAACCTCAATGGGCCAATCTAGCCATCCAGGGCAAAAAGGCCACAACATAAGAACACATGTACATTGTGTTCAAACCGTGTCTAGTCAGAGCAAAATGCAACTTCAACAAGCTACAAATGCGAAGATGACTAGACATGACACTCTTGATGAGAGATGTACCTTGAATAGCACTGCATTGACGATCCAAGACAGCAGTGGAGAATCCACATCTGGTCGTGCAGTTGAGAACTCAAGGGCATCTATCAGAAGGCTTAAATTTACAAGCCAGGACCCGGAAGATGAAGACATAGTACCACCTGCTTATCTTAGGGTCAAACTCACCGCGAAAAGAGAGCATACTATCGATGCTCTGATTGATGAAGGAGCAGATTTTAACATCTTGACCTATGAATCATGGACCCTACTAGGCCAACCAGAGCTCACACCGACTAGTGCAACTCTTAGCCCTTATGGGGGACACCCACAAGCACTCATGGGGAAGTGCAAAATCCTTGCGATAATTGAAACGGAAAGCTTGCCTATCCTATTTCATGTTCCTCCAAAAAGTGCTAGCTGTAGGAAAGAAACTCTCCTAGGAAGACCCTTCAAAAGGGTGACCAAGTGTGAGGCTGACTATGTAGCACAGAGAATACACCTGACACTACTGGGTGTGAGGATAGTCACCACCTTTAGCAAGGGTGACCTCATCGAACCTCAAGGGAAAGGCAAGGAAGGTGATGACATAACAGTCAAGCCTACAAACCTGGGCAAGGACTTGTTGGAAGAGTTGATACAAGCACAGGTCGAACAACGAGAACCAGTGAGTGAGGCCAGGCCTGAAACAAGAAGGTCAAGAGACAATGCCAAGGACGGGCTTTGGACTTACAAATATCGTAGAAGACCCCAAAAGAATCCCAAGCCTTATAGACGAAGGTATCAATGGAGAGTTAGCACAACGCCGCGATGGATATCCAAAGCATTGCTACGTGCTCAAGGATACTACGCAGGTAACCAATGGATTTGGGTACCAAAATCCCCTGCTAAACCACCTCCATCAACTGAAGGCCAGAGTGACTCAAAAGCATGGCACAGGAGGAAATCTAAGAGAAACTCTAGGTCTCAAGGCAAGAAACCAGACATGACTGTTCGAAGGAAAGAGCCCCAGCCTGGCATGCTAAATAGACAGATGTCATATGTAGCCATTGAGCAAGCACAAAAATCGTTAGCGCCCAAGGAGCCTTTGATTCCCCAAAGGGAGAACAAGCATCATAGGTACAACATTGCTCAAAGCAAGGCTGATCGCTCAACAAAGAAAATGGCACAATCGTCTAGTAACCTCGAGCAGATCATTCAGCGAGTGCCAAGTTCACCTAAGAGTCCTAGATCTCCTACGCCCTCTTCTCCCAAACAGACACAGGAAGCACCACAGCAGTTGTCAAGGGCGACTGCTCAATTCCAATCTCTACCTTCATCTAAGTTTCCAACCATCAAAGAGGTGGGACATGATGCCATCTGTACCTCTCGACCCAAGGATATGCCTGAGCCACCTAATGCAACTAGATCAGCTCATGTTCAATCTACACAAATGAGTGCTCAAAGGCCAACGAAAGACACAGCCACTTCTGATTGCCCTAGGGACTTGACACTGCAATCCACCAAGGGTAGCCAGCCCACTGAACTAGTTGCTACTACTTCCAATCAGGGATCACAGCAGTCACAGCCCTTGGCCGTGACAATGCCCCTTGTGGAACGTGTCCTTAGTAGTTTACCTGTGGAGGAGGTGTCGCAACCAAATCCCTCAACAACTCCAGCACTTTCAAAGTGCCTAAAGCCTAGGACGGAGGAGTCCAACACAAGGGGGTTGGTTGAAAAGATAAACTCTCCGAAAAGACCAGCAGTTGTGCCCTCACAGCCGGGCAAGGCTATTCAACAAACCACAGCTATGTCCCATAAGGACACACTAGAGAAGGAAAATGCTGAGGCCCGACCAAGCACATCAACGGTTGATATAGCCCAGGGTCCTGAGTCGTTGAGAGAGGCACCTTCATTGACCAAGAAAAAGAGGAGAAAGCAGAGAAAACAACAACAGATGCAGGTGGTTGTGGACCCCAAGAACATCGAGACGAAGGGCGCTGGAGAGCTGATGAATAAAGCATCGAGTCCATCCACCAATGAACCCACTGATGCCTTTCCTAATAGCGGTGAAACCTCAGACACATCCGTGTGTTCTGAAAAACCAAAGCAACCGTTGCCATCAACAGTTGCTTGCAACACTCTATCCACTAACAATAGAACTCACATTGATCAATCAAGGGTGGATACAACGTTATCACAGCAGGGTGACAAATCTACACCAGTCACACCCGAGAAGAACCATGACAAAATTGCAGCAAACCTCAGGAGAAATGTGGGAACCCCAAGAGCATAAGAAATCCTAGTGTTGACTAGTCTTGCTCATCTAGGCCTGAGCCCCCAGCCATGCTAAAGCCTAAGGAAGCTCTTAGAACTTTGCATGAGATAGCAACCGAGCAAGCCCTCGTTGAACATAGAAGTGTCGCAGAATGCTTAACTGAGTTGGAGGATAAGCTCAAAGTGGTCGCGAGTGTCTACGTCCTTGCGGACGTGGGCACGATCCCCAAGGAGCAGCTTGGAGATTACTTGACCTTTCCTCTATCATGGGAAGAACAAGAACATCTTAACGGGCACTACGACAGGCTCCTGCATGAATAGATGCGACTCATCCCTGATGAGGAGGCTGACGAACTACGCTTAACCGTCACGTTCAATGAAGTGCTCTGCCGACCGAATCTCGTAGACATAGAGCTATTAAAGCGATTGTCAGCAGGTGAGAGTCAATTTGAGCAGCGTTGGTGCGAAAGCTGCGTTGTAATGGCCGAACTAGGGGCTCAGTCAGCGATTGGCCAAATGGCGATCCCAAAGGGACCCAGCCTATGTGGCACCAACTTCCCTTCGAGTACTCACTGACATTCGGGGTACGGACTTAGCTGGGACTAGGCTTCAGGGCCCTTTGATTGATAAGGTTCTCACTGAGGAGGAGTTACATATTGCCAGTAGACTCGGTCAAGGTTCCATGCTACTCGACGTGGCAAAATATCTATCAGCATTAAGTCAGCTGCCATGAATACTAGATGCATGTGCCACGCTCCGGTACAACCCCGAGTTCTACACTTGGTTCTTATCCTCGTGATGTGACATGGATTCATAAATATGTATATAAATAAACACTGATTTTTGTGTCACCATGTATAAACAATATCAACACACACAAGCAATGATAGTCAAGCGCAAGGAGAAGATTCGGGTTTGACAAGCTAAGCTCCTCAGGTCCTCCTCTCATCACACTTTTAAAAGTCGTGTAACCAGCCCCACCCCCAAGTGAAGGGCATGCAACCCATATTGCCACCATAGAAGGCCTTGACCAACAACTTTGATGGTGTAGACAGGGTGTAGTCCCTTCCTATACACCTTCTTCCCTTTTTGGTCTATCCTTCCGAGGATGTACCCTGTCCCACTCCACGGCAACCAGTCCATGCGACTTAGCATAAACTAATATCCGCTAATGACTGGAGGCAACACGAACATCAGCATGGGGACCATTCCTCTACAACAATCACCGCATGCCTCACCCCTCCCCTTCTTGTCATATGCGCTTCATAAACCACACTAAAATCCCTTCCATGCAAACAGTTGTACCTTGTATCAAGGCTTAACCCTTGAAATGCATCTTGCAGGTTTCCTTTTGCAGCGAAACGCATGGAGGATCATGGAGATCTAGCATGCAAAGATGCTCTGCGCACAAGGCGGGAGCATGTGGCACGCGCCCCTCCACCGGAGCGCTATGTGCCCACCATCAAAAGGTATGCCAAGAAGCGAGGCCCTAAGCACCACTGTCCAGGGCGAAGGCCGAAAAATCCTCGAGTCAAGAAAGTCGAGACTCGAAACGCGCAACAGGTGGCAGCACTAGTGGTGCGCACTCCCAGCTCCCACTCGGGCCCCAGATGCTCAAAGGCAGAAAGGGCAGCTCGGGAAAGAGAAGAATTTAATGAATTATTTAAAGATATTCTGGAGACGGTAGCGGGCCGGGATTACACCATTCATGTCCCGGCCGACATGTTCCCTGCTCACCCCCACGGGAGTCCCACACCAGCAGAGCCCCAATCACTCGGCCATCCAGACTCACCCCACCTCGTACAAATCGAGTAGCCCATAATGCATAAGGGGCTTATCAAATGATAACTGGCTAGGACCTTTTGTTTTTAAATGGTTAAGTGTTCCCGACTTGTTAAGTGTTGACATGTTCCTGACTTGTATGAACTTATCATATCTGCGTTTAATATATGCTACGCCTTTAGCAAAAGAAAAAGCTAATCAAGCGCAAGTGATAAATGTCTAGTCAACACCATAGAATTCAAATAAGTGATGTCTCCTTGCATTGCACTGGTTTATTATAGTTGCGGCATACACAATGCATATGCTCTCATGAAGCGACAAGTGGATGCAGGATAATACAGGTCCTTGTGCGAAAATGTTCAATGCCCAATCACCGCAACGCCCACAACCCCACAACGAGCCGTGGAAAAGCCACGCTGCCGAAAGCACCCTTGCCAATCGCCCACGTTGCATGGCCCACAAAACATTCCTGGGCCACGCCCCCTTTCTGGGTCAAGCTCTATAGTTGGCTCACGGCAGTCGTTACCTCAATTGTGCCCACATCGCATGTGCTGCAAGGAGGATTGCAATATCTCAAGTGTATCTCCCCCTTTCGCCAACTGGTTCTCTAACAAGTGAGGCTAGGGCACCATCATCATTGTACTATTCATTTTCTGAGCCTTCGAAGCTTGACATTTTCCAACCCATTGAAAGGCTGATGGCCTCAACATATTGTAATGGTTATACTCAGGCAAAAAAAAAGAAAAAAAAAAGAAAAGAAAAAGAAGTGAATGGAAAAATAAGAAGCATCCACGATCACAGCACAGCACCTAGGGGTCCTCAAATTAGGTACGTCTGGTGACCTTGGTCGACCGGCTTCGTCCCTAGTCCTCTAGCCCCTTACAATCACCCACAATTATTCAGGGCACATCAAGGGCAGGACATACCTGAGGAGCTTGTCTCGCCTAGGGTTAGACCTGTCACCCTGACCCACTTGCACAAATTTCTTTTGTACTCTGCCTTAGTACCATTGCAATCAGTGATGATAAGCACCGCACGATTGGCCATGAAAAATACATTGTACTCATCAAGCAAGTCCAATAGTTTCAAGCTACTGAAAGTGCGGTGTCCTTGTATTCCATTATGCTACATCGTGCAGTCACAATGCAAAGGATGTCTCATATGCCTTCACGCGTACTCCTTCTCCACATGGACAACTTTGCTTCATCCACAAATTGTTATGAGAAACTAGCCCACGGTCTTCTAACTATGTATATCTAAGTATGCACGAGCACTCACATAATATTTGCACCGAAGTATATCCACAGTTTGGGTCCTCAAGTGCAGGACAATACTCTAGGCTTGCTTAGCATTCGACCTGTCTCCCAAACTAATCAAAATATGTCTTGTGCACGATGAGAAGCCTAGCACTACCCCTTAAGGAGAGATCACATGTGAGGTTTTCCAATTGCAGGTATAAGGTGTTGTTTGCTCTTCATCAACACTCAACTGTGATACTTGTCCCTTACCATCCAACAAGCCCGCAAAGAATCGTCATGTGCAGAATCCCCAACAAACCAACACTCGTGCTGGCCATCAATGCAATCCCCAACATAGCATAGCCCTACCACCAACTCCAACAACCTTTCACCAGCCACCTTGGCCACCAACAGGCCCCCAGGACCTTCTGCCACACCACCACCAACACTCCTCCACGGAAACCATAGGCGTCCTTGTCACCCACGTCTTCGGTGCATGCTACAGCCTGCTACCTACGACGGTGAGTGCCATGGGACTGGCACTCGTCTAGGAGGGGGGTAATGTTAACCCCAACACAAAGAAAGCAAAAAGAAGTGGAAAAGACGCAGGGCAAAGGCGGAAAAAGGTAGCCCGACTGAAGAAAGAAAAGGAGAAAAGGCCAAAAGCGCAAGGGCAACCTTAAAAGTCCAAGGCAAAGGGAAAAGGGGAAAGGCGCATTTTAAAATAAAAAGGCGCACCCTGAAATCTTGTAAAAGAGCGCCGGGCTCTCACCCGTGCAATTTGTAAATGTAGACAGGCGCTGGAAAGGAAGCTAGAAAGATAGAAGGACAATGGGAAAAAGGGCCTAGGCTATGACCGGCCATGTAAAAAGGGAAAAAAGGGGATGACCGCCCAAAAGGGATTTAGGGTTTTGTATATAAAGTTGAAAAGTGAATGAGAAGCTCATTCTTGTGTGTGGCCAAAAGTAGCTCTCCTCTTCTTCTTTTTCTTCTTGTTCTTGCTTGCTTGAGCTTGTGCTTGAGAGAGGGAGTGTGAGAGTGTGAGGGAGTGAGTGTGTGAGGGTGAGGGACCGAGGAGGAGAAGCTCTCCATTGTCTCCTCTCTTCTTCTCTTCTCTTCTCTTCTCTTCTCTTCTCTTCTCTTCTCTTCTCTTCTCTTCTCTTCTCTTGCTCGCGGACATGGAGCTTGGAGTGTGGAGCTTGAGGATGGAGCTTGCTTGAAGCTTGCACTTGGATCGTGGAGCTACCGGAGTGCGCGGGAGAGGAGGTAACTCGAATGGCATCAAGGTAAACTCACTACACCCGTAAGGTATGCATTGCGCATCGGCTATGTGAGAGGTAGCCATTAGTGCTCGGCTTGGAATGCTTGAAACAATAAGCGGTCCGTGGGTCTTGGTGGTTGAGCGAAAGCTCCCACATGGTATGACTTTCAATGGTCCAACACCATTTAGAATTAATGTTACACCACTAAAAAGTAGTGCTGTATCACTTCAAAGTGGTAAAAAATATCAATTGCTTTTGAAGTGCCATCACACCACTCAAAAGTGGTATAGAAACACCCAAAAATAGAACTCAAAGAGTATTGAATCGTGCAGAAATAGGTAAAGTGTTTAAAAGTGATAATATTCAACACTAAATTTCTTTTAGCATTTCAAGAGGAGAATCCATAATAGAATTTCAAAGTATTATCAATGTTGCCAAACAATGATCCAAATGTTACTTGAATTGGTTCTTTCTCCACTTTATCTACATGGAAAATACTCGAAATATTCAAAGAGTGAAACAATGATAAGTAGTCTATTGTACGATGTATAAACATGTATTGCATGCACTATGGTCATTCCCATGTGCATCACTAGGTCCTAACATTGTCAATGTATCATTCAGAGGCTCTATACTATGGTAAAACTAATAATGGGAGAAAGAGGTATAGGAAGTTATAAAGCCCAGTGGTTGGTATGGATGTAGATCGACACCGATGGAGCATGCATATAGTCATAACAACACTGCATTATTGAAATTTGCAAGCTACACAATCACCAAATGGTGTAGCACTGTAATTTATAATTTCCACCAAACCAAAGATGTGCTATTGCCACCTCTACATCACATATTAAATTGTTGTGATGATCCTATAATAAAAACGGCACATCATACTTTACAACAAACTAAGTCTATGATCATTAAATAACAAAGATTAAATCTAGCTAACTGAAAATACAAGCATGTAAACATGTAGCTCTACCACTTCTTCACCAAACCAATTGATGTTGAGTATGTTTGTATTCTCAACTCCCATGTCTATTAGGGATTCCTTTTTTATGGTGATTATCTCTTGAGCTTTGCAATTTTGACCTCATTTGACACTGGCCTGGATTTTTGCATTTGAAGGCCCTATATATCGTTTTTTAATTTCTTGATTATCTCCACTATTCTAGGCATCAAGCTAATCTACTCGACTTTTTGAGTTTTTGAGGCTTCAAGTGTAGTTTTTATTACGTCAAGGCATTGGCACTTTGTGTCAAACTTTATAACAAATATAGCCCCCATGCTACAAATAGTTGCTATATCAACATTGATATGGAATGGATGATTGAGGGGTGCCACCAATGATCCATAATGCTCTAAGTTGTAAGGCCCTCAATATGAGGAGAAGCCATGTGCCAGCCCAACTTGGGTCCTAACTTATATGTGTCAACCTAGAAATTGGTTTAGAAGCTCCTCAATTAGATATACTCAATGTCCCATCCTCATGAGGTGCCACCAATGATCAATGGTACTCTAAGTTGTAAGGCCTCCATTATGAGGAGAAGCCATCAGTTGGGTTCCTAATTTGTTTATCAAATGAGGTCTATGTGACCAAATGGCAAAAAATGTGACCCTTTTGGATTAACTTTTGGGTTAGATAGAGTAGTTATACTAGTAGCAACTCGAGGCACAATGTGTTTAAAATTATAACTACTCTTGATTCTTATGAGCTTTTGGAGATGGTGTTGGAGGCTAACCCAGAACCACAACCCATCCTTGACTCATAAAAATTGAGTATTATGAATCCTTCAAAATGTAGATCTCTGATCGAGAATCGAAACCCACTCTCCACCCATCAAATTCAAGTGTACGATTCCTCTAAATGTAGATCTTCTACAGGCTTGGAAATAAAGAAACATAGATGCATTGTGTGCCTTGCTTTACAAGCTGTTCAAGCAATATTTAAACCTTGGTTCAATATACAACCAAGGCATCAGAGGCTGGAATGTACTGAGCCATCAGTATTGAAATGCAAAATTAAACAAGGATTTAAAACTTGGAGAATCAACTAGTACTAGAGAAGTTTTCTAAAGGAGAGATAGTTGAAGCATCCTGTCATGTGCCTGCCTAACAATTCCCAGGTAGCACATTTTAGTGGTTCATCGGGGAACTATCCTAGATGGCTTCACCCAACACTTGCAAGAATGCATGGGTTCTATCGTCTAGGTTTCCCAGAGTCCACCCCATAACAGAAAGTACCGACCATCCCCACGAAGTTCAACCTGCAAGCTCGGGGTCCTAATTTGACAACTGAGGTCTCCATATATCAACTAGCTCCATTAGAGGTGTCCCACAAGGGCTTCTCGTTCGACTGGAGAAATTGTAGTTACACTTGGTTCAGGGAGTGCAACGCTTTTTTCAAGTAACTGGTTAGGATTCAGGGGAACCTTAATGAAGCTGTTGCATAGCCGTTGCACCTTTCCCCTAGGATAATTTTTTATCAAGGTTTTAAGACATGACCCTAGTTAAGTCAACACTCGGCTCTACCTAATTTTTCCTAATTAACATTTTGCTCAATCTCTTAAGAGAAACTCCTAGCTTACTAGGACCACCCATTCGTAGGACAGATCCGTTAGGGGTCTCGCCCATCAGCTTCCTACAAATGATTTTCTTTAGTTTTCTAATTACCTATCACATTAAGTTATGGTATATAAAAGAGGCTTCGTTAATTAACATGTTATCACGTGTTCCTTCGCGTCATTTTATAGCACAACACAAAGACAGAGAAAATAATCTTTTGGCAAAACGCATTTATTTATTATTTCGCAAAGTTATTTACAATGATTTTTCCCTTTTGCCAGTGCAGAAGATAAACCTCCGTTCACTGGAAAATCCCTTCTATCTGCGCAAAAGAAAAGAAACCCTCCAAGATTTCCGTCCCTTCACTAGTATAAGGGACTCCAGGATCCCATCCTGATTCGTGTGAGGGTTAGGCAATTCCTAGGAGCGATCGAGAGATTTATGGTGAGAGCTCCCCTGGCACTCCTGCCTCCTACCTAATGGATTCCTCATTGAGAAACCTCTCGTCATCGAGGCCAGTCCAAAGCTCCTCATGGTGGTACAAAATAATCCCCCTTGGAGCAAGGTTCCACATCTAGCCATGGGGGAGGCATAGCGTGATCTTTCCTCTTATTACCTTGATTATATTCTGTTGCAAGCATAATCAATCTTTCATGTGCAACCATCAATGTGTGCACAAATAAAAAAGAAACATCAACAAGTTTTTTAAGCATAGGAAGTAGCCCCACCCAAATCTAGGGTTTCTCTTTTAAGGTCCCACCTTATTCTTAGGGTTTCAATTCCTATTTGCAACTCTTTTTCGAGATCCACAAGTTATTTTATGAATCTGATTAATTATGAGAATTTTTCTTTATCCTTATGAAAAATTTGTTATCTCCACCCTGAAAGATAATATACCTATGGCAAGCAATTCATGTGTTGCCTTGCCCTAACCTGCACTTAGTAGGATTTCAAATGCTTTTTCAAGTCTGTTTAGACTTTAGAATTTGTATCGAAAAATTCTTATCAATGTCCAACAATTCCTACAAACTTTCGATATTTATTTGATTTTCTGATATTGATAGTTTTAGAGTTGTCGAGTATTTCATACTTGTTTTTTCTTCAACATTCTTGATATTTTAGGTTGAATTTTCTCGTTGATTCATACGTGGATCAACTCATGATATTGACACTCTCACTAATATAATCATTAATATTAACATTACGTGTGTTTTCAACAAGAAAATAATTTTTATTTTATTCTACTCATATTCTATGGTTTAATCGGCAATGTTCGACCATTTGTTGAACTTTCAACATTATCTAGAAATATCAATTTTCATTTAGCCATGTTTTAAGTGCAATGCTAATGGTTTTTTTGAATTTTATTATTCTATGCAATGCAAAAATCATAAGTACAAATTTTCTTTCATCTTTCAAACATCAAATTATATTTTCACACATCTAATTTATGCGCATCTAGTATATATTTTCCTATGCGATTTTTCGTTGATTTAATACATTGATTAGTTCATGATATTATTTAAATGGTTTTTTATAAATTATTATAAAATTCATATGTATTTTTTATCATTAGAAAAATTAAATAGAGATAGTCACTTTCAAGGAAAATTTATAAAATATTCCCTTTCCTAACATCTACCATTTTTATGTTATTATGTTCACATGCATCATTAATGAAATAACAATAAATATTGTGAAATAAACCATAATTAAGATATTTTATTAATAATTTACATATAATCCTTTTTCAAGTGAAAGAATCTTTTCATTGAATAGCTAATTATTATATTACTTATGTTATTTTCCTAATCGACTGTTCATATGCATTTTCATTAAAATGTGTTTTTAATCGTTTAAAGCCAAATAAAGCAATAAGCTTATAAAACATTATTTTTTTCCAAACCGACGAGATATTACCTCTCTTACGTTTGCTGTGACAGGCGTTTTACCAATTCCTACGGTGTCATTTACTCCATCGGTCGCGTTCCTTGCTTCACTTGCTTCAAATGTGCTTTTTGAATTTCTGTGACCTTGTAGAGCCATGGATGTGAGGCAAAATTGACCTAGTAGTTCAAGGAGAGTTGATGGTTGTCTAGAAAAATTTCACTAGTGTTTCGCTTAACGGTATGGTCGTATGGAGCGAAGGTGTAGCATGGAGTAGAGAAAATGAAAACGAGGCAAAAGGGGGGTATTTTCCTCTTTCAAGGCTCAAGTTTAAATGGATAAGAGAAGTAGAGAAAATGTTCCATCATCATGAGCTCTTCCTTCTTGCTTTTTTTGTGAAGGAGAGGGAAAGTTCCAAGGCAAGAGGAAGACGGAGGATAAAGGTGCACTCAAAAAAATTTGAAGACACAAAGTGTAGGAAAAAGTTTTAAATGTAAATGGAAGCACACAATAATAAGCACACCTTAATATATGAGCAAAAAAAGCACCAGGTGCATTGAAATTCATTTTGTAAAAGAGCACTAGCCTTGAGTCTCTGTGCAGGTTGCAAAGAATGAGAGGCACGAGTTGAGGCCCACGCTAACAGAACGGAGAAGAAAAGAGAGTAGCAAAATGGACAAAGGACCAAAAAGGGGGATAGCCGGCCAAGGAGGGGATAAGGGCATGTATAAAAGTCAAGAAATGAATAAAGAAGCTCATTCTTGTGTGTAGCCAAACTTGTTCTCTTCTTGCTTCCTTCTTTTGTGTAAGAGAGGGAGAGAGGGAGTATGATAGAAGAAGAGAGAGTGTGTGAGAGAGTGAGGGACTGTGAAGAAGTTATTCTTCTCCTCTCTTCATTTTCATCTTCTTCTCTTCCCCCTTGTTGCGCATATGACTATGGAGGTCAAAGTTCGGAGCTTGGAGATGGAGCTTGCTTGAAGGTGCATCTTGAATTGTGGAGCTATTGGCGAATTCATACAAGGAGGTACTCAATCAGATTCAAAGGTAAGCTCACTACATTGGTGTGCGGAAGAGTGTGCATGGCTATGTGAGAGGTAGCCATAGCTCTCAACTTGAAATGCTTGAAGCAATAAGTGGTCTGTGTGGTGGATCTTGGTGGTTTGCTCACAAGAGCGACAACATTTTGGTTTTGATATCGAGACAAACAGATACAAGCTTGAATGCTTGCATGCTCCAAATCGAGTGGCAAAGTAGGAGTTCATCTCCGAAATGACACTTGGTTTTAGGTAGGAAAGTGAGGGAGTCGGAGGCCATTTGATATCTCTTGTGGATTAGTTTAGGTTTAGAAAACTTTCTATGCATTTGTTAGTATAGAAAAAGTTCATATTGATTAGATTTGAGACATTAAGGTTTGGAAAATAAGGAAAAAGGGAAGAGAGAGCTCATTTGCACATTATGAGATCGAGAGAGAGCCATTGAGAGAGAGACAATGAGTGACAGGTCTAGAGGCAATAGCACCAACAATATTTGGCATTGACACATTCAGGCCTTACAAGTATGCCGTGAGTCCCATTTAAGTCCACTCAAATGTCTAACTCGGACCACTTGGACTTGGATCAAATTTGGGCCTTAGATGGTGGCTAAAACTTAGGCCTTGGATGGCCACTTGAACACTCGAACAGTCACCCTTGTATAAGTTTGAATCTGACCACTCAGATAGCCATTTACCTTTAGGAGTCCACTCGAACATTCGAATCTGGGACTCAGACGTCAGACGGACTCAAATAAGTTGTCTAGAACCCTATTTTTGACTGTTTTCTGCCACTTTGAGACCTATTAGGGCCTAGTACCAACTGTCCACCAACAACTAGGTTGGAATCTGGACTAGCATGTAAGATCATAGAGATGTTTGCACAAAAAAACCTTGACCTAGCACTCCATGAGTGATTGAAATAATTGACCATTGGCCACTACCTTGGATAGAGACCTAAGTTGATCCACTTGGCTTAGCACCCATCAGACCACTTGTAATAACCTGTGAAGGACCCAAATTCCATTGCTAGGAGTAATCAAAATCCACTCAAAAAAGTTGCAATGATATGAAACGGATTGGATGTAGTTGACCTCATGAAAGGCTACACTCTGTATTGTAGGCATTTAAGTGCATGTGAAAGTTGGAAAGCCTGATTTTGCATAGCTCACATTGAGTCACACTACTAGCGCATAAGTATTATACATTTATAACTTGTTGGATCAACAAGGAACACACTAAGGGGGATTAAGCTAAAAATATATCCACCAATAGGAGTGTAACCCTGAGGATCAGACGAGTGACCCAAGACACCAAAAACAAGGACCTAGAGAAGACAAAACAATTAGATTGCAAAGGGAAGGAAAAACTAGCCAAGATTAGGGATACATCTTCTTTATCCAGCCTGGTTGACCTCATAGAAGCAGTAGTGGGTTAGGAGACAACCACCATGGTAGGAACTAGCTCAAATGAGAAAAAACTCAATCTTTGCCTTGACCTTAAAATGGTAGAGTACATGGACGACATCCAACAATTTGTCACACAATACAACTAGTAGACAAGGATAGTGTATCATGGAAGACCAATAGCCACCGATATCATAGCCGGCCTTGAGGAGGAGGTGAGATTGTCAAGCATAGCATTGCGAGTTATAGCTGCGACCAAAGGGTTGAGAGGCTGCACCAAGAGAGAGAGCTCTATTGTGAGGCTCACAGGATCCTAGCCATCTTAGGTAGGAACAGAATGGGAGGCAATGCCAATAGGGAGAGAGCCTTAGAGGCCGACCTTACAATGAGAGACTTACTCATGAAAAGATTGCTAGACAATACCAATGCAAAGCAAAGTGGGGCAGCCTTAGCTGCATCATTGCTAGTTGTTGGGAATCACCCCAAATACTAGGAGCCAAATGAAAATATCCATAGTTGCAAAGAAACTTGAGAAATACCAAGTAGGCAATGACCCTACAACTTCATAGAGCAATTTAAGGTGTATGAGGCTAACAACCTCATGGACCTTGCTCAATGAGCATAAGCATTCGATCTTTGCTTGGGAGACAAGGGACAAACTTGGTTTACTAGTCTAGATAATGTTGAATGTAATAACTTCACCCAATTGAAGGATCTCTTCATCAAGAGATTCTCGAAGGTAGAGTACTTTGATAACCTCATTGTTAAGCTGATGAATGTCAGCCAAAAAGACAATTTTACATATAGGACTATGTCACACATGTGAGAAGTTTCTACAAGAGGATACATGTAGATACCATGGGATCCTTAACAAGAAACTCTATAAGGCCCTAGCAAGCAACTCAAACCTGCAAGGGGATATGCTTATAAGAGTCTTTGAGGAGGCCATACAGGTAGATGACTTACTTAGGGAGAGAAGCTCTTTAGCTATGCAATAAGTGAGCAACACATTTAGAAACGCTGAGAGAACCACAACAATTAGCAAGCAAGCAACCCCCAACAAACAAGAAAAAGAAAAGAGTATTGACCAAAACCAAGCTATAGCTAATCTAAAATTGAAGCTGACCAGGCTACAAGAGTCAATATGAAGGCCAATATGACCTCACATTTAGTGTGTGCACTGTGGAGGGAACCACTTGCCATTTGAATGTTTTGATCCAAGATGGTTACCTTGCCAACAACCTTACACTCAGCCATACTATCTAGGACTTAGGTAACCATATTTCGGAAGGGGATTCCCTTTAGCTCTACTTGCACCTAACGATTCAAAGCCAAAATCTCCAAGGATAGACATCAGCCCCTGACATCTGCCCAACGAGAATTCCTAGACAACCAAGAGCTAATGATTCAAAGCCAACCGCTCCAAGGATAGACATCAACCTAATGAGAATTCTTAGACAACTAGGACCTATCATGACCCACCCACCAAGCGGTGCTCTAGTGCACTTTTTTGTGGAGGAACCATTGGAGGAAGACTCATACATGAACCCTTACATCTCTTATGACAAAGAGGGTAATCCCATATTAATGGGCTATAGGCATGTGTCGGTCATGGCCTTAGGTAGAGGGAGAGGTAGAGGCCTAGGAGGAGCTCAAAACCATGAGGCCATAGCATGTTGGACGTGTGGCTATACAAGGCATATCTCATCATCTTGCTACCCTAGAAAGAAGTAAGAAAATAGAGAGGAGGTTGACTTGAGGTGTCCCGAAGGTGGAGTCACACACTTGTTTGCTTATTACCCTAGGTAGAAATTCTCCACTAGTTTGGAAATCATACCATCTATGCCATTTGGACTCTTTTGTGTCGAGTCACTTGACAATGATGCCACACCTATCCTGATAAATGTCATGACATGAGCTCAAACAAAGCAAGTGGGTATCTCATTACCTAGACCCAGCAACCTAGATGCATCCTCTATAGGAAAGAAGAGTCAGCAAAGGAGAAAGAAGAGTATTGAGGCAAAAACAATGATTAAGATAGAGAGTGACACCATGTTAATAAAAGGAAAATAGGTCACCACAGAAGCAAATTCATCCGCTCCTTCCTAAGATGAGGAAGACGGGAAGTGCGAAGGTTGGAGAGTACCTTGACCCCAACCAATAGGCTAACAATTTTGGATCAGGTCAAGGAATGGATAAAAGAATTCAAGCTCACTTGCAAGATGTTGAACCTATCATTAAGAATGGGATTAATGAACTCTCAACCATGAGCCCACCAGTCTCTCCCACAAACCTAAGAGTAGGAAAGGCAACACCACCACATGAATAGCAGCATAGGTAGAATGAGGATGCCACAAATAGGCAAATGGATCAAGAGCATTGGTAGGGAGCCCATGAAGCTGAGGAGAGAAAGACGAATGGTAAATTGCTAGGCACACTAATATCAACTTGGGTGACATTGTTACTAGGAGAATTGCTTAAACAAAATCCCACACTATGATTCAAGTGATGGTGGGTAGAATAGAGAAATAAACATAAACCGCAAGACTTCTTGGATCACGATGTCATGACACATATACCAAGCCTAACATTGAATCCAATGTCTAGGACCCCACAAGTGAATGCCTTTTGGGAAGGCACTGAGATGCACACAGTCTTACCTGTCATTGCCCTAGGAGATACTACGCGAAAGGGGTTCGTAACACCATATTGGGGAATATGGGAATTTCCCATAAGTTTGGGACACGTGGTCAAATCTTTGGATTCCCAAACTCACTAATATTGTATTTAGTAGAGACAATAGTAGGGGTTAGTGTACTTAGCCATGTAATCCTGTAAGCCTGGGAAAACCCACCAATGGAAATTGCACATTTCAATATCACTCTAGCAAATGGGATGAAGGTTAGGCCTTTCGGAGTCCTAAAGGATTGGCCTATAAAGATAGTGGGAATCCAATTCTTCATGAACTTCATAGTCATAAAGGGAGTGGATAATGATATCTTGTTAGACGGGCCTTGGATGAGGAATGCCAGAGTAATAGAGGAATGGGGTAATGGCTTGATATACTTAGGCAATAGATCAGAAGCAGTCCAAGTAGAGATGGACACTTGGAAAACCTCATCAGTGGACCTTGAAGCTATCTTTGTCATACTAAAGGGTGACTCAAGGGCTAGAAGTGATTATGGACCTATAACAATGTACATTTCTTGCCCTAAGGATGAGCGTGAATGGATGCATATGTTCACAATCATTGATCTTCCATTCTTGGAGGATGAGGATAAATATAGGTAAGCTGTAGACTTAATTAGCAAACATGACAACACCATCACTTCTAACCTACCCTAAACGAAAACCTTGCTTGTTTTCCAAACTGAGAGGCGTGGAACATACATATCCTAGATCTGTGTACTTAAACTTTGGCAGACCAAGTACAACTTGCTTTTGCTGCATATTTTTCAGCCTCTAAATATTGACATGACCAATGCATTTGTGCTAGATTTCTACATCCCGAACTGCCCCATTATCATGGGCAAACATGATTGCTTTCAATTCAGGGATAGATGCATCCAAAGTGAACATTCTGCCATCTCTCTTGCCTTTAACAATCAATTTGCAACCATTTCCTTATTCTTCAATAAAGCAACAATCTCTGTTGAATTTGACTTGCAGATTTGTTTGGCCATCTATCCAACTGACAATAAATTCTTAGTAATAGAAGGCACATTAGTACATCATATAGACTCTTCTTTCTGCCATCAGGCATGACTAGCGGAACCACATCTGTACACTTAATATCATGATGTGTATCATCACTAGTGCACATGTCCATGGGAACGTGTTATCAACTCATCAAACCACTCACCATGCGGAGTCATATGATTAGATGCTCCTAAGTCTATATACCACTTGTCATCCTTGCCTTGCTTAGATGTATTCTTAGAAACATGCCGCATAACAAACAACCTATCTCCTTGATCATCCTGTGTACCACTGGAAGATGCATAATTTCCATGTTGTCTGTCATTTGCCTTCATATCTGCTTGCTTTTTATGACAATTCTTTGCTATGTGTCCATATCTTTCACAATAATGATAGTCTTTATCCATGTTAGACTACTCATGCAACTGCCAAGAACCACCTCTGCCTCTAGGTGATCTCCCCCTGCCTCTAAAGACTCAAGATCCTCGTTGTTCTTGCGCATTCAAGCTTTGCCATGCATTCTATTGCTATTGTCCATACGTATTCCAAGTGTTCCCATGACCTCAAAAAGCTCCACGAGCTCTACCACCTCTAGCTTGCTGACTAGAGTAAAAAATAGTATCTCTGCTCTGAGAGGTACTCGAACCTGTATTCAAGCCAAGCTTGACTTCCTCATGTAGCAACAATGCAAGTAATTCATCCCAGTCAGGGGGATTTGCTCTCACAGAAATCAAAGTATCAAATGCTTTGTACTCCTTGCCTAATCCATTCAATTTAACTGCAATCATGTCGTCCTCTAAGACTTTAGAACCAATAGTAGCAAGCTAACCTGCTATGGTTTTTATATTTGTCGTATAAGCTTGAATGCTCTTATCATTTCTAGAGATATTATTAAATTGTTGCTTCAGTTGTATCTTCCTTGCATGGGTAACATTACCATAATTCTTCATGAGAATATCCCAAGCATCTTTTGGGGACTGACAACTTGTAATTTTCATAGCCATTGCATCAGAAATGCATAAAGAGAACCAGTGTAGCACTTTTCTTGCTCTTTCCAAACACTGTCGATGAGCTCTCCACTGATCATGAGTCGGATTCCGTTTAGGTAGTTCAAGTTCTGCTTCAACCGCTGTACACAAATCCTAGTAGCCTCTGCCAATCAAGGAAATTTTCATCCTAAACTTCCACAAAGCAAAGTTTTTATTATTAAGTTTCTCTCCACAATTTCAGTGATATTGTCAATGCCTTGAGCATTTGTCATAACTGCAGCTATAGTATTCGGTGTCGTATACAACATGTAAGTGCCTGACTCTTTGCAAACCACTTGGTTGTGTATAACAATTTCAGTCCAAGAACCTATAACAGTAGGTCTATGCAATAACTAGTGTGTTTCAACTTACATGCATGTCAAATACATCCCTAATCATGTAGTAGAACATCTAGATGCAATAGCATGCCAAGTAGATAGCATTTGCAGTATACAATTGATGTAGGTATCTTCCCAAAACTTATGACAGACAACAGTCTGTGAGCAACTAGCAATAAATTCTCTGCATAAACTGAAGTATTTTCAGCTCAAGCCAGCCTCAAAACATCCCAGACATACATCATGACCTCTAGGGTTCACTGTGGGTACATAGGAGCATAAATAGTGATTCATATGAGCAATAGTAATGTCATACAAACTCTTCACATGCTATAAATAGCGAGTTCACTGCAAAACCAACACCAAAAAACTATGCAAATGTGAGCATTCAATGCTCGCTTCATTTCGTAAACCTTTTGACATGTATGCATCAACATCCAACATGTGGCAACCAATGCTCCAAGAGGCTTCAACAACCATTGAATATGTGCTCTCCAATTTCAGGATAGATTTTAGCCAGTTCTCTATTATGAACAACAGTGAATTCTTTGATGTAAACTCGTGTATTCAGACCTCAAAACAATCACAAAACATCTAGACATTTATCACTCCATGTGTTAGTTGATACCTATCCAATTGGGCATCACAGGTTGCATATAAATCAAGTAGAGATGATACATACCCTTTCCATTGACTGTAACCAGCCAACACCCTATTGTAACTAGCAATAAATCTTTCTAAACCTTGAACATTTACAAATCATAACCTTCATAAACCATCCCACAATCATGTGGCATCATTCAAGCATTAATGGCCAGCAACTCAAGCTTCAGTAAGTTCATCTTATCAAGTACAAGCTATTATAGAGTTTATGATAGCACCCTGCCTATCATATACATTCAACAAATGCACCTCCTTTCACTCTTAAGATGTTCACATATATCCTATTGATACCATGCTCTGTGTCAAACATTCGTTGATGTTTAAGTGTGCCAATGCCAATCATTTGATGGTAGGAAACTCCTGATAGTTACAAGAAAAAAAACAAGTGTAATATTTTTGCATTAGGTTTTTTGATTTCCTGCAAATGCTAGTCATTAATGAGCTCATTAACAAGCTCTAATACATGCCATTGATCCTCTATGCAAGCCTCACAACAAGTACTAATAGTTGCAAGAGCTCCAACTTTGATGCATACATTTCAAATGTCAGCTATGGCTTCCTTTTCTTGTAGATCCACTTCAGTTTTCTCCTCTTCAAGCTCCGACTTCTATGACTCCAATGCCGAGCTCGTAGGCTTAGGGTTTCATTGCTTCATGGCTTTGATACCATGTCAGAGTTTTAGAGGGAGAGAGAAAGACATAGACATTAAGAGAAACCCACACATGGAGAGTAGAGTACTCTCATGCTCTTCACCTTCATTATCCAAAGCTTGCAGACTAAAGTCTAGTCACACACTACATAACAATCTAGGTCACTAACTAACTATGTCACTAACTATGGTTGAGTCTCTGACTCATTTATTACAACACACATGGCAGATGATGACAACTAAGACTACAACTGTCAAGATAGAGTAGGTGACGATGATCATGAGCTTGAATCTCAACATTCTCTACAACAATGCTTTCCAACAAAAGCTAAATGCATTCTTTTAGTTTCAAATTGCCACAACTCAACCATGCAATGCTCACAAACCTTCGAAAGCATACCAACTCTATGCAAGTCAGGTTTTTGGAAGAGCAATATTGTTGTAGATGGATAAATATCCAAATCAAGTGGCATGTCATGGAGAATTGAACCAAATCCACCATTTTGAGGAAGAAATATAGATGCTAGAATCTTGCATTGGTGATTAAATATCTCCATACGTGCAATTGTAGTCTGGATAACTATGTTGCCTTCTTGAGTGAGACTAGGTGATTGAACTTCAAAGGGTGGTATTGTTAGAGATCACAGCTTGATCAACAGCAGCAGGGCAGGTGCAGTCGGACAGGAGCAGCAGTGACCAGTCGGATAGGTACAGCAGTGTGCAGTCGGACTGCACAGTCGGACTGCCACGTGGCAATCCGACCTGTTCAGGCAGTCGACTGTTTTCTGGTGCCCTGTTTTCACCCAGTTTTTTGGCTATAAATAGCCGACTTCTCCAGCAGTCTCCCACACTTCTCTGCTCGCAGATTACTGACCGGTGGCACGTGCAGATTCCATCTCTGTTCGCAGATTTCAGACAGGAGACAGTACAGACTGGCGGACTTCGAGGTGAATAGCAGGTTGCATTGTCAAGGTGGAGACACACAGTCCAGCGCACTGCGCCCGTGTATATATCTGCATATCTTTGTATTCAGCACACTTTATACAGCAGATCTTCATCTTCCACTGTCTCTTTCTCTCTCTGCGTTCTCTCTCTCTCAGTCCTATGCTTCTGCACCGCTGCACTCTGACATGGTATTAGAGCAGTGTTTGAGGGCTGACTGAGCGTAGAACCAACCTGAAGAGAGTTTCTATTGCGACACAAATTTGCGTTTTCAGCGTTTGAGGGCAGACAGGAGGGCTGCGCCTTGGAACAAGGCTGAGGCAAGCGTGGGCGCGCAGGAAAGGAGTCCAGGTGGTGGATTCGCTGCTGTTTACTCTGCTGTTTGACGCAGAGGAAGTTTGCGTTTTCAGCCTACAAGTGCAGGTTTTTCTTTTTCATCGCCTCCGACGGGTGAAGAAGTTTCAGGACGCGGAAGAGCCTTAGCAGGCTGAGTTTTCCCAGTCAGAGGGGGCTGCTTTTGTATTTGTGAAGGCATTATAGGTGACTATGTCTACAGAGATTGACTTGGAGTTCCAGTCGATTATGGACCGGAAGGTGCCTGCTGTCCTACCGGCTCTTCCTGCAGATCAAAAGCTCGACGGTGACAACTACCGCATTTGGCGCATCATGATGTTGGCCATCCTTGAGTCCTATGATTTGGTGGAGCTTGTACAGGAGGAGATCGACCGGCCCTCCGTAAGAGATGAGTCCAAACTCTCTTCCGATGCTCGTGCGGAGTTGGCCAAGGCTCAGTCTCATTGGGACAAACTAAATGCCAGGATTCATTCCTTTCTTTTTCTATCTTGTACTACAGCCGTGATAGCTCACATCGAGCACTTGACGGTGGCTCAGGAGATATGGCTGGAGCTTGATCAGATGTACAATTGGATGACCCTTATGAAGCGGGTTTCTTTGGAGGTACAGATGCGGACCTTGTCCGTAAACAAGTCTTCTTCGCTGCGGGAGCACATCAACAAGCTAAGGCAGCTTCAAATGCAGGTTCAGAATGCAGGGAAGCCGATTTCCTCCGAAGACATGGCGATCACACTGTTGTCCCAGTTGCCGCCACGATTCGGTACATTCTACTCTGCCCTTATTGCTTCGGGGCGAGAGTCTACTCTTCGGTGGGAAGAGTTGGTTCCTATGGTCTTGGACCAAGAGGAACAGCTAAAGGGACAGAATGCTTCCAAGTCGGAGGCGCTGACAGGTCAAGCCTCTCAGAAGAAGGGGAAGGACCAAAAGAAGAAGAAGGGGGATAACAAGTCAAAGAAGGACAAGGACAAGGACAAGGACAAAGAATCCACATGTCACATTTGTGGAAAGACTGGCCATTGGAAGAAGGATTGCCTTGACAAAGACACGAAGGACACCAACAAGAAGGACACAAAGGATTCTGGAGCAGTGGCTGCACCCTCATCAGCTGCATTTCTTCATCTAGCTGTCATAGAGGACTCTTCATCGAATGCTTCTGATGCTGCGATGATGGCTCCCCAGGCTCGAGAGTGGATCGTTGATAGTGGTGCCTCCCGGCACATGACTCCTTCATCAGATGGTGTTGCCCAGTTGCGACCTTCGCGTGGGCAGATTCTCATTGGAGATAGCTCTTCAGTCTCTATTGCAGAACGGGGTAAGATGCAGCTTATTCTAGATGGACGAGGTGGTACCCATACCTCAAAGGTTTTGCATGTACCAGGCTTAGGGTACCATCTCCTGTCAGTTCATAAGATTTGCTCCCTTGGCCTTTTGGTGGAGTTTGACAGTACTACGGTGTGAGTCCTTGATCATGGGTCGAAGAAGGTTCTCTCATCCGGATATGAGGAGAACGACATTTATAAATTGAAGTCTTCCACCGCCCTCTCTACTCTTCTTCTTACCTCACAGTCACAGTCAGAGTTATGGCATGCTTGGTTTGGTCACCTCAACTATGATTATCTTCGGAGGGCGTCACGTGGACCGATGCTATCCTACAGTTCTGTGGGCTGAGGCTCCTGCTACAGTTCCATTGGAGCCCGTGCCTTTTGATTATGATTCTGTTTCTGACACAAAGTCTACTGTTCCACCGGACACCCCTGTGGAGTTACCACCGGTGGATATTCCAGAGTCTTCCGCTGATGGAGAGAGACGAGGGGAGGTTCGGCCTCCTCCTCGCTGGGCCCGTGACACACTCCGTGATTCAAGGATCGAGGGGGTTCCTGAGGAGTGGGGACCAGAGGATGGTCCGCGGCGGTCATGGCGGCACCAGGCACATTCTACGGAGCTTGTTTGCTCTAACTATTGTTTGATGACCCGTGTTATGCAGGATCGAGAGCCCACCTCCACGAAGGAGGCTTTACAGTCCGCACCATGGAAGAAAGCTATGGAAGCCGAGTTGGAGGCTATTGAGAGGAATGGCACTTGGTCACTCGTGCCCCGCCCCCCGAATAAAAAGGTGATTGGCGTCAACTAGGACTTCAAGACCAAATACCTTAGTGATGGTTCTTTGGATAAGCACAAGTTTCGCCTTGTTGCTAAAGGTTTTTCACAGTGCCCAGGGATTGATTGTCATGATACTTTTGCCCCCAGTGCTCGTATGGCGACCATTACAGCTGTTCTTGCCTTGGCTGGCCATAGGAAATGGCCTGTTTATCAGTTGGATGTGAAGTCGGCCTTCCTCAATGGTGATTTGAAGGAGGAGATCTATGTTGAGCGGCCTCCTGGCTTTGGATCCTCAGATGGGAAAGTATACAGGTTGAAGAAGGCCTTGTATGGTCTCAAGCAGGCTCCGTGTGCATGGAACGAGAAGATTGATTCGTTCCTCCAGTCTTAGTTGGGATATCGGCATTCCAATGCCGATCCGCAGCTTTATGTTCACACTTCTGAGGATGGTTGTGTGCTTTTTGTGTTGTATGTTGATGATTTGATTGTCACAGGTGATGATGCACAGCAGGTCCAAGAGACGCAGTCAGCTCTACATTGAACGTTCGAGATGACGGACTTGGGTCTAGTCCATTTCTTTTTGGGCCATGAGATTTATCAGTCTCAGAGGGGGATCTTCATCTCTCAACAGAGATTATTTTTGGGCCATGAGATTTATCAGTCTCAGAGGGGGATCTTCATCTCTCAACAGAGATATGTACAGGAGCTCTTGGTGTCTTTTGAGATGGAGGATTGTCGGACCCTTTCTACTCCTATGGATCCGAACTAGAAGGCCACTTCCCATTCAGCTTCTCCTATGGCGGATGCTTCCCGCTATCGTCAGTTGATTGGATCCTTGATTTGGCTTCTCAACACTCGGGTTGATCTTTGTTTTGCTGTTGGGCTCTTGGCAGGGTTCATGAGTGAACCTACGACGTTGCATTGGCAGGCTGCTCAGAGGATACTTCGGTATTTGAAGGGGACGTCTGATTTAGGGATTCATTATCCCGCAGGGACAGATGGTTCAGATCTTGTACTTGCAGGTTGGAGCGACTCGGATTGGGCCGGTGATGTGGACCATAGGCGGTCTACTACAAGTTACTGTTTTACCTTGGGTGCAGGTGTTATCTCATGGAGTAGCAAGAAGCAGCCCACAGTAGCCCTTTCGTCTATTGAGGCGGAGTATCGGGCCGCATCTTCCACCACATGTGAGGCTGTGTGGCTTCGAAGATTATTGGAGGAGCTTGGGTGCCCCCAGACTCGTCCTACTTTGCTGCAATGTGACAATGAGAGTTGCATTGCCTTGGCACAGAACCCTGTTTTTCATGCCCGGATGAAGCACATAGAGATCCAGTACCACTTCATCAGAGAAAAGCTTCTGGATGATACCATCACTGTGGAGTACTGCAAGACGGAGGACAATCTTGCGGATTAGTTTACGAAGGCACTTCCCCAGGCTCTACTTCGGCGACATTCCAGATCCCTAAGGCTTCTGCCCTGCCCAGGCTCTGAGAGGGGGTGTTAGAGATCACAGCCTGATCAGGAGCAGCAGGGCAGGTGCAGTCGGACAGGAGCAGCAATGACCAGTCGGACATGTACAACAGTGTGCGATCGGATTGCACAGTCGGACTAGCACATGGCAGTCCGACCTGTTCAGGCAGTCGGCTGTTTTCTGGCGCCCTGTTTTCGCCTTGTTTTCTGGCTATAAATAACTAACTTCTCCAGCAGTCTCCCACACTTCTCTGCTCGCAAATTACTGACCGGTGGCACGCGCAGATTTCGCTCGCAAATTTCAAACAGGAGACAGTGCAGACTGCAGCGGACTTCGAGGTGAACAGCAAGTTGCATCGTCGAGGTGGAGACACGCAGTCCAGCCCACTTCTCCAGCAGTCTCCCACACTTCTCTACTCGCAAATTACTGACCGGTGGCACGCGCAGATTCCGTCCCTGCTCGCAGATTTCAAACAGGAGACAGTGCAGACTACAGCGGACTGCGAGGTGAACAGCAGGTTGCATCGTCGAGGTGGAGACACGCAGTCCAGCGCACTGCCCCTGTGTATATATCTTCATATCTTTGTATTCAGCACACTTTATATAGCAGATCTTCATCTTCCAATGTCTCTTTCTCTCTCTTCTCTCTCTGCGTTCTCTCTCTCTCAGTCCTACGCTTCCGCACCGTTGCACTTTGACAGGTATCAGTGCACCTAGCATTTGAGCACTTGCAACACTCAAATTTGTAGCTTGAATGGCATATCCATCTCTAGTTGTTGTACTATTATGGAAGGGTTGTAATTGTGTTCTAGCTCATGTCCTCTATCTACATTCAACCCTAATAGCATCAAGCATTTGTCTACACACACTCAATTCAGCATTTGAATTATTTAGGCTTTGATGGTATTGTCAAGTTGTGCTAGGTATTTGCACTTGAAAGGGTAGCAATTCATGAACACTAGAGGTAGATAAAACATGGTTATCCAACATTTGAATATCTTTATTGTGGATAGTTGTGTTTCCTTCCTGACCAATAGCACATAGATCTTAAATGGAACCACATCTATTTCTAGCTCTTACAATATGATGCAATCACTTTAATTTTGTTCTAACCCTTGCCATGCGCCTATGTTTAGCTCTACTAACATCAAGTATTTGCCTAAAATCCCCCATTTGCATTATTCATGTGTTGATTGCAATGTCGAGTTATAGTAGGCATATGCACTTGAAAGGACAACAATTCATGAACAGCAGAGTAAGATGCAATGTTCAATTGATTGGGTTGGCATAGATAATCTAACATTTGAATATTAACATTGACTCCATTTGTAGTAGTTTGTTCATGCATATCTCTTGTATGGCTACGAGCATGTAATTCAATCCTAACTCTTGCGGCTTTCCTGCATTTATCTCTAGGCATAGAATGTGTTGGGAACACCATTGTAGAAGATAACCTAAGATGAGAAAAAACAAAAAAGAGTATTGTGATAACAATTTTCACAAATGCCAAGTTATCTAAATGTTATTTAGATATTATTACACTTTCAAGAACATAAAATTTAAATATTTTAATTTGACAAAAGCAATAGTGCAATCTCACATAGGCAACAATTCAAATTGAAAAAGCATATTACGTCATTATCATCATGAGACATACATAAGTCCAAAATCTTTTGAAATTCAACTAATCCAACAATAGAATGAACATTTCTATTTGAGAACTTGTGAAAAAAGTCTTGAAGAAATAAAACGTTGATTGTACTATGCATTTGATGATGAGATGATGCAATGATTCATTTGGTTTAACATCCCAGAGAATCTATCTAGGCAACTTTCAAAGATGTGACTTGAACATCAAGGGCAATGTTGTTAGGTGCAAGCGAGTTGTCATTCTTTTGAGCTAGTAACTCAGACACACCATCTTCAATATGACTGTTGCTCTTAGCAAGGTCTTGCAGCTTATCTTCACAATTTCCCAAAGCCCACGTTTCCCAATACTTGTGAATAAACTCATAGATTTCTCTTATGTAGCCCTTTATTTCACCTATATCTTCCATTAAATTTAGCCCATTGAGTAGGTCTCCTTCATATATTTCTGCCAATATTTTCTCAATCCTTTGAAGACGATACTAGGAAGATTGAATCTCTTTATTGTTTGTATAGAATTTTTAATTATTTCTCAATTGCATCCAAGTGATGAATGAACTTAAGGGATACAACACAATTGTTGTGTCCTTTGACACTTACAATGGCACATTGAATTGATCTCCTCCTTGCCATGTCTTTGATTTTACACACATTGATCCATGCATTTGGAGTGCATAAAAAACGATTTGTGGTACACGTACATTATTTCGTGCATCTGAGGCCTCCGCATGCTCCATATTGCCATGGTTATACAAAGTACTAAGAGAGAGAGAGAGAGAGAGAGAGAGAGAGAGAGAGAGAGAGAGAGAGAGAGAGAGAGAGAGAGGGAGAGAGAGAGAGAGAGAGAGAGAGAGAGAGCATATTACTAAAGTAAGTGAATATTGACCTAGATGTACTAAAGCTTCTCCCAATCTCTTATGGGAGACTTCGGCAAAGGTATACGTCAAGCTACAATTAAGTTAATAGGACAAACACATAAGTCACAAAGTTAATCACACCATTCATAAGGCAAAATGTAATAATATCTTTCATAAAGAAAACCTAATGCATAAATATGATAATAACAAAGATGATAATAAACACCATTCATATGCATCAATATACATATAGATATAAAACCAAGAGTAATATCAATATACACACAACCCTAAACATATTAAACGTATATATACACACTCTTAATATGCATCATCAAAACATCTACGCATGCATTAATACACACACACATACACACATAAACATGATCCATATTAAAGCTTTAATATATACACATAGATCAAAGCATTAATGTACACACACACAGAGTCTCTCTCTCTCTCTCTCTCTCTCTCTCTCTCTCTCTCTCTCTCTCTCTCTCTCTCTCTCTCTCTCTCTCTCTCTCTCTCTCTCTCTCTCTCTCTCTCTCTCTCTCTCTCTCTCTCTCTCTCTCTCTCTCTCTCTCTCTCTCTCTCGTACAAAATATACAAACCTCCCTGAACATATAAAACCTAACCATACATCATCTTTAATATATACACATATACACACTGATGATAGTCATAATCATTACATATAAGCATGCCTTAATATATAAACATACATAAAACCAAGCAAACATACAAATTTATACACATTCATAAACATATAAAATGTTAATATACAAATAAGTATACAAACTTATACACACCTCCCCAAACATATAGAACCTATACACACACATCTTTAATAATATGCATCATCAACACATTTAACCATGCATTAATATATAAATATAAATATATCAATATATAAATTAATATGTTGCATGTTAAAGCTATGTTATACACACATAAATCAGTGCATTGATACACATGCATTCACCAATCATGAGACATGCATACATAAATATACACACATGCATGGAACCAAGAGGATGCATTAACACACATATATATAAACATACAAAACATATGTGTACACATATATTTAAAACAACCAAGCAAGCATTAATATACAAACTTATCTAAAACCAAGAGTATACATTAATATACACATAACCACACACACACACACAACAAACATATAAAATGTATATATACACATCATTGGTGGTCATAATCATTACATATAAGCATGCATTAATATATAAACATACATAAAAGCAAGTGAACATATAAATTTATACACATCTGTCAACATATAAAATGTTAATATATAAGTCTACACACACACACACACACACACACACACACACACATAGAGTTAAAGCATCGATATACATACGCTAATATACACATATAGATAAAAGACTTGATATATCCATATATAGTAATCATGAGAAAGAGAACCTTTAATAAATATATTGCACTTAAACATATATATCTATAAATAGTATAGACATATACATAATATATATCATTAAAGCATTAAAATATTATTTAAAAAAATTACGTATTGGAGCATAAGCATTAATAAACATTATATTCTCACGAAACACACCTTTAATTTTACATTAATGTAAGAATATCCATGTATACACGTCACAGTCACATTGCATATCATAAAACAAAAACCTTTTTAGTTCTAAAACCCAAAGAAAAAGTCAAACATGCAATAAATAAAAATATTTAAATTCAAACATTATGATCTTAGAGAGAGAGAGAGAGAGAGAGAGGGATGTACCTAGAAAAGTAGCGTTGATGATGAAAGTGAAAGTGCGATTATTGCATGGACAAATAAAAAAACATGTTAGAGAAAGATTTGAAATTGTTACATGTATAGAAAAACAAGGAGAAAGTGAAAAAACTAAAAAAAGGAGAGATGGTATACCTTGAAAAATAATGTAGATGAAGATGCCAAAAGTGAGCGAATTGCATTGAAAACACATTGTGACAAAAATAATGTTACAAGACTAAAGACAATTAAAAATCAAAATATTTATATTTATTAATACGCAATACTAGCACACTCATAATATCTTCATCTACACAATATCAATATTAACACTTATCACACATTAATATATACAATATTAACGCACATACTATTACACATAAGAATACTAACACATATAGTAGTGCAAAAATACTAACAATATTAATACACACATTTAACAAACACACATATTATCACACATAAAAACACTAACACATATATGAATGTATAATATCAACACATATCACACATATATAATGACATGTAACAATACTAACACATATATTAACACATTTAGTAATGCAAAATATTCACATATATTAATAAACAATACTGACAATATTAATACACACATGCAACAATACATATTAGGACACCTATTAACACACAGAGCACAATATTAACATAAATATTATCACACATAAAAACACTAACATATACATGAATGTATTACACAATATGTAAACAATACTAACACATTAATAACGGAGAGAGAGAGAGAGAGAGAGAGAGAGAGGGAGAGAGAGAGAGAGAGAGAGAGAGAGAGATGCAATGTGACCACCCTGCCATGTGGGGAGAGAGAGAAGGGGGAAGTCAGAGAGAGAGAGAGAGAGAGAGAGAGAGAGAGAGAGAGAGAGAGAGAGAGAGAGGATAGCATCGTGCCCTCTACCTTACAATGCAGGGGGGGGAGGGGCGAGGAGTCCATTGTCGTGCCTACCAATGACTGAGGAGCCAAAACAAAGAATCCTTAATCATTAGCAAGGGTTTATGTAGAGAGTTCACAAAGAAATGTGGGTCCATGGCATCATC